>NC_034410.1:72022278-72319963 GCF_002078875.1 Numida meleagris | reverse complement strand
AAGAAAAGAAAAGAAAAGAAAAGAAAAGAAAAGAAAAGAAAAGAAAAGAAAAGAAAAGAAAAGAAAAGAAAAGAAAAGAAAAGAAAAGAAAAGAAAAGGAGAAAGCAACAGACCAATAATTGCATAACTGCCTTTGTTTTCTGAAAAACAAAGGGTAGTCCTGTAAGAGCTATGATGGTAACAGACACATGAATGAATTCTTGAAATGGGGAAGAATTTGGTCAAAATTCCTTTCCTTTAACATCTGTTAGTTTACCGAGAATGTTCAGAGTGCACAAGACAGTCAAAATAACAGGAGGTAAAACTTTTGGAAGCATGAATTTCAACGCTGTAAGCCCAGAAAGATATTTCACAAGCAGCTTCCAAAGAAAGAATATATTGACTAACAAGAGCTGAATATTGCTTTGAAATACTGGGAAATGGCACACATACACACAAAAACCCCTCAGCATCAAGACAGAAGCATCGAAACAGTAAGACAGCAAACCTACAATATGATTTAGAGAAATTTATGATCTTTTCTGAGTCACAGAATATGGAGAATGAAAGTGCGGCAAGTATATTGTATCCATATTATTTTCAAATGCCTTAAATTCTTACGTCAAACAAAGCAGCAGAGTAATAATATAGCATTCACGACCACATTTCACTCTGGGGCACAATTCTACTCCTGTGGAGAAACCTGAGGAGAGACCTGACCTCTGGAGATACAAGTATAATCCTTCAGTTGTGTTTCAAGCTGGGATTTGGACAAACTATCTTCTCCAGTTGAGCAGAAACTACTTTCCCTAGACAGGGCAATTTAGGTGTACATCCCTGCAGTTTTGCTGCTTCTCTAGGAGCAGATGTGTAAGACAAATGAATAATTTGGCTACTGATTCCAATTCTCTTCAATTGCAGGGTAAATTTTATTGTAGTTATCTGTGTGGTCTCCATTTTTGCAGCATCAGAGTACCTTGTGGATCAGAAAATTGAATACAAAATTCATATCGGCTCAACTTATTTAAGCATCTTTCCCTTCATCAAGCAGGCTAGAAACAATACAGAGTGTGTAACCGCATGGTTCCTTCTCTGCTCACTGTGTCAGCAAGTAAATGTACAGAGAACAGAAGAGAAAATAGACTGAATTATTATCTGAGCTGGAATAAATTACTTGCTCCATATAGCAAAAGAAGAGCAGGTGTTCTTTTTGGAGCAGAGCAGCATGCTCTGGTGTGAGCTTAATAAGTTAAGCGGACTCTACTGAGACAGACTGAAGATTTCAGTGGTAATGTACCTTCTACCAAGAACTCTGTTTATCTTAAATTCTCCAAATACTTGTATCATGTTTGTTGAGGCTATTTAATTTAAATCAACTCTTCAGGAACCAGAACCACAAGCAGCAAAAATCTATAACTACATGGGCAGCAGCAGAGTTACAAGGCTACCAGCTTAGTATGTATAAATCAAAATCATAATAAAAGGCTTAAAAATGTATTTGATCGTACCACTGTTGCTACTTCTTTAGCAAGAAGAAAAATGTGGAGCAATACAGAGATTTGCTGAACAAATAGACTCATGGAAAACCATATTACTAAGGTAAACTTGATAGAAAATGAATAAATTGTGCTGAATGGTTTCTGAAAAAACTCATGATTCCCTATACAGCAGATGATCTCAGCTGCAGAGGTTACTGCATCTTGCACAAAGCAGTAAGCTCTTAATGCATAATGAGTAGCCCTAGCAACAGGCAATTGAAAAAGTTATGAATGAAAGTATCTTTATCTAATACTTTATTTTTAAAAAGCTTAATATTTTCACTTTTTTTTCTGATAAAATAGCTAGCATAATTTTAATTATTTATATTTTTCATTTACCTATCATTTTTCAATGTAATTTTTAAAAACTGTGTGAGCGGGCAGGTACCCTCCCTCACACCTACACAAATGTGTTATTTTACTGCACTGAACATTTATGCAGTCATTCCAGATTCTGCTGTTGAAGGCTCAAATGAACATGTGAATAACCCCTTATTGATGTGAATGCTGCTTATCCCAGAAAATAGTCGGGTTCACTTTGATGACACTATTCATATCACTAAAACTTCAAACAGAACTTTCACAGACAGATTTAATATGCTTATTACATGGATTTTAAATTGCATTTTCTCCTCTGTGAGTTCCAAAGGAGAAAAAACAGATTTATTTCTTTTCCCCATGATGATCTATACTAAAATAATGTTCAGACTACAAGTATATATTCATTCGAAATATGGATGAAAATTATTCTAGCTCCTATACTGGGGATACTGGTTATATCCTCATCTTATGAGATGAAATACATTCTTTGCTGCAGACAAACATAGTTAAGAAACAAGTAGTACCATATCAAACCTTTTAACTGCTTTTAATGTTTGCCTGTTTATTTTAGACTTTTAAAGATCACTTCATAAACATGTTGAAGTAAATGTTTTCCTATTTCTACTTTTATAAGAGTGAAAGGGTTTCAAGTGCTATCATCAATCCTGTCTTACAGTATCTGATATAGTTGCAAACAGTAAACATACTGTGAACCATGTGAACTTAACAGTTTTAAGTGGTTCCTGATGATAACATTAAATTCGATGGTAAATTTTAATTAAAGTATACAACAATAGCCTAGCACCTTCTAACAATGCATCATTTCCTTGCTAGCAGACAAGAGAGCTTCTGAGAGATGTCTTACCAAAGAGCTCAACTCATATTTGTTTCAGTGGGGATAAGAAACAGAATTAACAGTTACATTGGGTGCGCCCAGTGTGGAAATTCTCAGTGCTGTACAAATATAACAGTGATGAAAGAATAAACAGTTAGAAACACATACTATATTACATTTTAAATACACATTTTATATTAGATGATGAACTCTTCTGAAATTTTAAGGCTTCATCAACATATGCAATGTCTGTGACATATAGGTACTGTCAGATACTGAAGACACCATAAAACATAGTCGACGCTACCATATGTTCTCAGCGCTCCTCAAATGACAAAAAGTTATCAGAAATCAAAAAAGACAAGACGTCACGATAGTCAGCTGATACCTCTGTTCTATCTGTCCAAACAGTCAGGGAGAAGACACAGTGAAATAAAAAATGCAACTAATGATTTCCTAAGTAAATATAATGGCTCTAAAAACTTACACTACCTTTTCTAAAATGCATCACACAGTTGATAAACACTTCTGTTCCCAAGACCTTAGTTGTGCTATCTCTTTTTCCCCAAATAGACTTTTTACTAAATGCTTTTGAAAAGAGTATCATTTCATGAGTTGGAAGCAAGATATTTTCATGCGGCATTAACTTAGTGTTACAAAGAAATACACAACTCCTTTCACATTTCATAAATATAAGCTTTTTCTTAACAAATACAGAACATATTTAGCTATCTTTAAATATTTTGTCTAAAGAGATTATTAAAAAATAGCTATTCTTTAAATGACAGCAAATAATATTTCCAAAGCACAGCCTGGAAAAAAAAAGGCTTTTAACCTTTAATATACTTGAAAACAATGTTACAATCTGGGGATGAAAACAAAGTTTGTAATTTCTACTTTATTTAGGTACTCCATTTTAGAGAGTATACAGAAGACAACAGGCCAAATTAAATCCCACAAAGTATATTTATTTTTGTCTATATTTGCTCAGGATAGGTCCACCTACTTATAATGCAGTTATTTTTGTTATCAGAAGTCTGACAAAACAAAATATTTCATCGTCAAGTTGCATAATTTATTGCCATTTTGAGCATTAAGAAACACTGTAATACTCAAATATATACAAGTAATGTATTTAGCAGTGTCTGCAAATAAGCTTATTGGTTTATATAAATTTCATTTGAGAAGGAAGGAAGAAAAATCAGTTTTCCAGCTAACCAAGGTATAGGAATCAACACTGTTACAGCTCCTTGATAAAATACACAGTTCATTACTCCTTTATTCATTCATGGCTTTACATATATGACTGAGTACAGATGATCCATCAAAGACACCTTTTATGCATTTGGTTGTAGAAATAATATGATTTTTAATTTAAACTTCCTCAATAACCAAGGTTAATACTTTTGGTTAGAATGGGTCATCCAACAATAGCAGTTGAAGCAATAGTATCAAAAGCTAGAATGCTTTACCAGATGATTTACAGGGCCACAGGACTTTTTTTTTTTTTTTTTTTTTTTTTTGTTTGTTTAAACCAACACATACAGATCAGGTTTACAAAAGAAAGCAAAATACTTTGTATCATTTCTATTGAATCTGACAATGTATCACTTTGTAAAGCAAAATTTGAAGGTACTCTATTAACATTCTAAAGAAAAACAACTCAAAATATATAAGTAAAATACAGAGTAACAAGGACATCTTTTATTCAAAGTTTCTGCTCCCTTAAAAAAACTGTTCACTTATGACTAAAGAAGTAATTGTTGTTAAGTGCGGTGAAATCCAAGAAGGGAAATTTATACATACTTGGATACAGAATATACATCATTCTCCCTTACTTCCTTACACTGAATAATAGCTTATTCAAAATAAGTACATCAGTATCACCACCAATTGGCTATTCACTGAAAAGCTTAAATTTTCACCATAGTGAGTTTCCTGGTTCTCTACTTTTAGTATAAGATTAACAAACAATCATGAAGTTTACATTTAACAAGCTGTAAACTCAGTCACTAGTGAGGAAGAAAGAAAACAGCATTAATGTTGGGTGTGTCATATAAATGAAATGGCATGGCGTAAGAGACAGGTTTTTTAACAATTGCTAAATGATCCAGGACCTTAAAAACTGTTATCATAAGACAATTAGAAAAAGCTCAATCACATGACATTCCTGTACCAGACTAGTGAAAAACACTTTATCTGTGTTATGCCAGGAATTGTCTCAAACACTTGCAACACAAGACCATCACCATGAGAACACGCTACAGGCTAAAGACATGGTCTAAGGAGGGAGCCCTGTGGAGACATGACAGTCTTGCTCTGTCCTAAACTCCCCTGTTTGCTACAGAAGTTTTGACTGCAAACTTGTTTATGGTGAATACAATGATAACAAATTTCATAAATCTAGCAGGTATAAAAGGATGCTGAGAGGCTTTGAGACTGACACTTTGGAACTTCTGGACAAGGATCTCACAGACCAAAGACCACCCCATTCACTGGACGAACACTGGAAACCAGACTAGTGACTTTCTCCCCCCCCCCACCTCTCCTTTTCTCTCTTTTCCTTCTTCCAGACAAAGTTGTTAAGCAAAGCTTATTTTGATTTCTTATGAATTTGCATTGTTTAGCTACGTAGCTTAGACAGATGTAACTGTAAGAGTGCCAGTACTTTTAAGTTAACTGTAGTACAGAGATTCTCATTAAAACTGATGATTGTGTTTGGACCCTGAGGGTAAGTTTCACCTTAATTTAATCCAGGAGATTTGCAAATCTGGTCACCGCTCCCTCACTTCATGGGCAAGACATGACAATTATCCTTTGAAAACTTCAAAGTTTTTTTAAAGTCTGATATTCCTATATAAACTCATACTATTGCACAGCAAATATTTACTCACTGAAAGAATCCAGTGAATATATGTTCTATAAAGGACAAGATTCCAGTTCTTTAGGTTGGAGCTTCTTCCATTTTCACCAATAACTGTATTCAGATATTAACAAATATATAAATCCAGCCCCTGTAAATACACACATACAAGATCTATTGTGCTAGTTTATTTCTCATCCTACATCCAGAGTGAGTTTGTTGTCAGAGCTTGATTCTTGGATCTGTCTTTCTTTACTTGCTAGTCTGTTTAGGAATTGTACTTTGCTAGTGTGCATAATCCTCCATCTTCTACTTAAACACAATCTGTCACTCCCATTTTGAACAAACTAATAACACCAAGCTACCTTTAAGCTTTGGGTCATTTGTGTTTGGACTTCAGTAAGAGACTATGAGACAAACACTTCATTAATGAATTCTAGTAATAGCTATGTGTAATGCATGCTATCAGGACATCATGAAGTCACTCAACTATGTAAAGATGGAATATTTGCAGATAACTGTACTGAACAACAGCTGCAGAAGCATCATCTTCTGTCTGTATCTGAAAATAAAATAATTTAAAATTGTTTAAGTAATTAATCCCAAAAGAATGTGTTATAAATAATGGTTTGACAGTAAACTGGCATTCTATATGATGAAAATAATGTTCTCCTGACATTATTTTCTATAAGCTTCTAATATCCTTATTTTAACTGTCCATAAATTGTCATCCTTCTGACAGCTTCTTCCTCCTACATCCACATTCCCAACTATCACTCTCTTCACCTGTAGTCAAAGATTAAAACAATTCTACTCTCATTAAATGCTGAGATTCTTTCTGCAGCTGTAGAATATATTCTTACTATGTTCTCATACAGGGGGATTCTACACACAGATAATTATTGCATTTCTCACATGCATGCACAGTGTAACAAAACAACAAAATAATCATAAAAATCCTCCAGAAGTTTCAATAAAGACTGAAAACCAAAAAAACAAAACCTGCTTTGAGATCTACTAATGATTCAGAAGTAGCTTCATTACTTTGGTGATGCATAGTGGTACAGCACTGAATAGCACATAGTCCAGAAATGAGTCAGAAAATAACTTCCTTGTACAAAACTTTCCACTCAAATGTTTGCAAAAATTGAATTATTACTTAGTACGCAAGATTTTACCTAATCATATATTTATAATAAAAGCAACAAAAGTGCATCTGTTAAAAGTTCTTTAAACTGTATGCCATTTTAACTTTGAAGACTCCCCAGTATTACTTCTGATACAATTAACATTTTATTTTCTAACAGCCCAAAAAAGAAATTCACGTCATAACAGCATAAGCTCAGAAATACACAATTTTATCATATAAACAAAGTCAAAATAACTCAAGTATTTTCCTAACTGTGGGATAGTTAGTAGAAGGTGTTATCACACAGCAGTCTTTCCCTTAGAAACAGTACTTATTTTTGTAAAATTTATAGAAAACTCTATATCTTTGAGACTTCTAACCATCTGTGGAAATTGGCAAGAGATGGCCAATGGTTAAAAAACTTGTTAGTTGTGGAGGAGAGTAGGATAACACATACACAAATATACACAGACAGTATGTATTATTAGACTGAGTTCCTCTACTTCACATTCTGAAGCAGTGTACTAATGTCAGAGATATTTAAATAGACATCCTGGATTGCCTTTACAGTGTCTAAAGTTTTAAATATATCTGTATCTGTTCAGGATGAAATCCATAATATTTTATACATCATGTATGAATACTAAACACACAACTAAACTTCAGAATATTAAATCTGGAACATGAGAAAGGTATCCTACTGGCTGTAACCTTAAAAGAAACATCTACCTATGGCATTCCTTTTTCTGCTTTGGAACTTACAAAAAACAATATATTTTCAAACATACACACAGACTTCTGAAGCAACACATGAAATTATTTTGTACTCTGAATTTCCACTATGTAGAATACGCCAATAATTTTGTAACTTCCCATTTTAAATGTCCTTGTGTCCAAATTCAACCTGAAGATGCACTGACTCTTCCAGAAATGAGACTGAGAATGGCTAGTACTGAAAACAGGCTGTTACCTTTCCAGTAAAAGATCTGATCTTGACCTTTATCATGTGCAAACTGCTTCAAATAAACAACATTTTGAACTAGGAAATCTAGAAAATACATATGCAAGTCTTTGCCAAGAAACAAGTTCCACTGGTAGGAGAAATTCTGTCTGAAATTTTATTTCAGATACAGCAAAAGAGTTGAACAACTGGTATCATCTACATTACTTTGTTCATTAGCCAGTGTAGACCCATTGAACTTTATACAGCTGTGTCAACGAACAGTACTTCAAGATACAATTATCCACTAGATGTCAGAATTTTCTCCATTCCAGGCAATTTGATTGAGAAATGCTGTCTCCTTTCATGGTGTGGAATCACACAAAATTAAACATTAATATATACATGACAAATTCTATTGTTCTTTAACTTCCAGGACTAATGTAAGATCACAGTGTAAAGGGAACTACATTAGTTTTTTGGCAATAATGAAATATATCACATGCACACAGCATGTTATTATTGACAGCACCATTTTATATTAAGAGAACAATCAATAAGTAGAATGGGATAATTTAAAAGTTGTGAATGACTTCAGGATTTTAAGGACGTAAGCTACTCCCCATAATTCGAAAGTGTGTAATTATGAGCAATGTAGCAACTTGGTATTATCAGACTATTCAGTTTAGGTATATTGTCAGAAATACTGGGTTAATTACTATTTTGAAGGACATTAAACCTTTCCTTTTCAAATGCCAATTCGTTCATAATTTCTATCTGCTCTCAGTGAGGTATTGCTCTTTGGAATAAACTTTGTACAGAGTCATATCTAAAATACTTGTAGAAATAGCAACTAATGCAGAGTTCACTTAATAAACACTCTAAATCATTCCAATGTTACACTTCCATTTTCTGCCTCTGAAAACCAATGTAATTTGAAGATCTCATTTGCCAGAGAGTCTCCTTGCATCTTTTTTATACAACCATGTTTGTCACGATCACAAACTTTTCAGATGAAAAAAAACTCATTACATGAAAAATAACATGATATTTCATGTGAAAAATCTTCTGGAAAATCACTTCCTTCCCAGACTTGGTCTCTCATAGGACAAAACACAAAACTCTTTCCCCAAGCATAACAGACTGAGAGAATGGAGAAAAGCACCTTTGAAAAAGTGAAAATTAAGTGTTTTCATTAAGATGTACTCTACTATCTACTACCCAGTAGTGGCTCTGTACTAAATAATAATGAATATTTTTCAAAACAAGCATGGAATTTTTTCATAATTCACTCACCCGTTAAGTCTGTCCCTCAATTGTTAAACAGACGCAACAAAATGAGTAAACACTTTGTATCAACTATAAACAAGACAAACAAATTTGCACCATCACCTCAGCCAATTCTCTCTCTGTGTATTACAAAGATCTGCAATCTTCTGCCTGAATTTAACAGCATTCATAGAGGACACTTTTCTCATGCTCTCAGACCTCATTAGATCATCAAAAGAAAGCTGATTTATCTCTCTTCCTTTCTTTTCACTTACAATTTCCCTCATCTCTACTTTTTTTTCTTCCATTGAACAGCATTACATTTTAATATCTGTCTAAAGCCAACCTCTGTTACCCAGTTGCTGAATTTCCAAATAAATCTCTGAACTTTCTTTCAGGCCATTTACAGTTTTTCCATAAACATTACTATATTTTCCAGTATAAATCTGTCCTTCATTTCCATGCTAAAAATGTTATGCTTACATATCATACTGACAAACATGTTTTATTTTCTGTTACTCATTACCCTGTCAACAATATTTTCTGTCCACAGCAACCTTGTTGTTGATTTGGTCTCACTTATAAATTTTATTTCAAACCCAAGAGAATTAGAATTTTGGCTTTTGGGGGTTGTGTGCTAAAATACTGACAATAATATCAAAATAAAATGAAAGTATCCAAAAGATCATTTTTTGTTTAGATTGTATTTTATTTTCATTGGAAGAGAAGCTAATGAATGTGTCAACATAGCACTCAGAAATGAAAGTATCAAGAAATCACTTGTAATGCTTTCCCTAGTTCATTTTACAAAGCCGCAGGTTTTGAAAATCTTGTTAGCAATATCATGGCTGTTTACGAACAGTGACACCATCAGCCATTCTGTAATTTTAATACTAAGGACGTGAGACCAAATTACTATAAACTTACTAGGAATTCTGAATGAATTCATTATGAACTGTGTGTTTCACAACTTTATAAAAGAAAATACCTTTTTCCTAACTCTACTAAAACATATTTACTGAGTAATGTGCTCCACACCATGAAAAGCTTAACCAACTGAATGACTTCAAAGGTGTGTGCAAATGTTTCTAGTTTTCTAAATTCCGAAGTAAGTCTACTGGAAAAGATAAAAACCCATAACATCCACATCACTGATATGTGAAAGTATAGCACAAAGGTTCTGATGGAGTCTGTGGAAGGTATATTAGAATTCTCTCTAGATGGCCAACAGCATGTATTCGTGGCCCTTCTTTGAACTCACCAGCAGGTCAAACCTCAGCACTGTTGAGGCCATATCTTGAGAGAGCTGGATTTAGTTTTGGGCTCTCCAGAACAGGAGTGATAGGGAGATACTAAATGGAATCCAAAGAAGGGCCATAAATATATTAAAGGGATAGAACTATCTATAATATAAATAGAAGCTGAGACTTAGTGTAGAGATGAGAAAACTCAAGGAAGGGGGATCTTATTAATGCATATAAACACCTCAAGAGAGGGAATGAAGGAGACCCAGGCTCTTCTGACTAATGCTCAACAACAGAACAAAAGGCAATAGGCACAAACTGAAACATGGGAAATTCTAAACAAACGCATGAAAGAACTTATTGATTGTGAGGGTGGAATGGGATGCCCAGTGAGGCTGCATAGATCCCATCTGTGGATTTATGCCAAACCCTTGGCAGTAGACTTCATCGGGTGATCTGCAGAGGTCTCTACCAACCCAAACCACTCAACAATTCTATTTTTCTATTTCTAGGCAGCCACACACACAACTACACACAAATAATTACACTAAAACAGCAAATTAGGGTATAATGAACTGTAACACACAGCGATCCTAACAAAGAATTTATTTTTTATTCCATCGATACCTCTTGCATTATCCTAACAATGGCATGTAGGTGGTGATATCATAATTGAATATATAAAAGATAATAATGGCCATGAAGCAAAAGATGAAAAAAAAGTTCATTTCTTATATCAGAGAAAGTACAGATGCAAGAGTATATGAATGCAATTTGTTAGAGGTTTCTTCTATCCCTACCACCCCTTTACATGGTTCCAAATAATAATGAGCCAACGTTTAGGAATATGTAGTAAAGAAAAGAAGAAAAACAAAATTTCTTTAGTCTTATAAAAATCCAGAGGAGACTTTCCTTAGTTTCACTGGCACGTCAGAAGTATTTCAGTCTTCACAGATAAGGTCTTAGAATTGCACATCTGCACAGTACTTAACTGCATGACAGATAAAGAAAACATAAACAACAGCTCCTCACAGTGAGCTCTAAGTAATTAATTAGCTCACACCTTTAATATAATTAGTCTCTTACGCATTATGGAGCAGTTGTACTGAGACTGATGAATACTACCCCATCCTAAAAGAAGAGAATAATCACCCTGATCAGCCTCACTCTTCAGAAGAGAAACACTGATAAGGAAAAGTAGAACCTATAGCATCAAGGAACCCATATATTTTCAGAGTCAGACTTAAAATTCTCCCTGTAGGTTCTACCAGCTCCTACATTTCAAATTTGTACTTGCAGCTGTTCTCCTGTCTCTCTAGAAGACTTAGATTGCATTGTTATCATGTGTATGTAAAATCTGATTTACAGCTTGGCCAGCAAGGGTAAGTAATATAACAAATGAACACACTACGTCAAATGGAGTGGGTAAGCAGTGAAGATGGTTGGAATTGTGGCTGGATATGTCTGAGATTTTTTATGACTAGACAAACATTCTATTTAACATAAATATTGTCAATAAATCAGCAATTCCATAGATGAAATTTTATGCAGTTATTGACATAATTTAACACTACCTCTTATTACTGTACCAAGCAAAAACAGCCAAGAGGTTCAGAAGTTGATTTAAGATTCCATGTAAATTTTACACAGTTGAGCTGCATAAATCAACACACCCTAAACTTTTCTGATCATGGACATACTCATTTTCAATTACAGTTTTACAAGTCAGAAGGGACAAGAAAATTCCACACCATTTCCATGACTAACACTTTCAAGCATGTGAATCTATAATAAAAGCTTTATGTTGTAACAATTTTATTATAAAGTCACTTCAAAGCTGACCAGTTTCTTCTCTCAGGGAAAAGAAATTCATCAAGTAAAACAGACAGCTTGCTTAGGTTACTGCTTATAGGCATACTTGCCCAAGAGTACACTTGCTGAGTTATCACAGTAGTGAAAGTTCTGTATTTATTTTCTGTCCCTAGATATATACAGAAACACTGCATCTCAGACACCATATTGCGGTAAGAACAGATAAGGGATGACATGTAATGTCAACACCTTTCCATATGGTATTTGCCAGAAAAAGACTTTCTTTACATATATGGAAAATATACACAAAATAGACTGTTCTTCAGCACTGGCAATTAACAGGGCTGAGAAAAGCTACGTACTTTACTTGTCTTTCATCATAGTTATTGGAAGATCTTGCCTTATTATCTTATATATTGTCGGCAACAAGGAGAATAAAAAGTGTATCATAAGAAGAAAAGATTTAAGGCATGCCAAAAATGAGCTACAGAAACCAAAATATGTAAATAAACATAAAATGGTTAACTGAGATGACTGTTTTATACATTACTATCTTTTTATAAAAGTTAGCTTCAAAGCACAAAATTCAAATCTTAGTTTGAACTTCAGAAGATACTTTTTTAATATCAGACGAAGTAATAATGTAAAAACATTCAGCAGTTCAAGTACACATTCAATACAAAACCAGAAATATATTATTTGCAACAAGTTTTAAACATACAAACAAATCATCACACTTTTGAGAAAGTGTCAACCGTGATTCTAGTATGTTTTATAGTCTAGCTAACAACATACTAGCAAACCAGATAATTAATTAAAAGGCAACAAACTGAATTTACATGGATATCCTTTCCAAACCTCAACTAGTAAATTATCTCATGATACAGAATGCTTCTCACTCTTCAGAAATGAGGGCAAGATGCAACTTGAAACATGTTTCTGTGGTGGTACAATATGAACTAGATAGTTGAAATCCAAAATAACTCTTATTTATGGCTTCCATTCAAGAAGAGAGTTAGAAAACATCATAAACCATGACAGTTCACAGCAGTAAATATCAAACATCTAAAAAACTTCATTACATAAATGAAGACTGCTTTTCTTTTCTTATCAAGGTTAATTTATCTGACAGAATAAATCCATACAATGAACAAACAGTGCATAAGATTACAGAAGTGTTGACATATGCTACTGAATTGCATCACAGCAGCGTGAAACCAGCAGCTGAGAGTGCTGAGCTGGGTGCCTGCTGCCTGTCACTCAGAGTCATCTGAAATACCTACTAGTTTTTCCCTTTAGCTTTGTACCCATCAGGTGTGTCATATTTTTTTCATAAAATTAAAATAACCAATGGGAATGTACACAGCCAACATCACTCATAGACCTTATTAAAACATAAGTTCTTTCAGTGTAATAGCTAAATGCCAAGAAAATAGAAGCACAGTCAAGTAAGAATCTGTCTACAGAGGACAGTTTCATTACGGAAGTTCAAAAATATTTAATATATAAGCAATAAACATATTTGATCAAAAATTATTTTAATAATTTACTGTAAAAAAGTTATAGCACTGAAATAACATAATACCTTCCATTTATATCAATTACTTACAAAAATACGATTTTATGAGGACTCACCAAAATTAGTTTTAATGACATCAGAAAGCAACCCAGCATTTATGCCATAGTCTTTGAACATGCTCTGTCCCGAGAGGTGCTCAAGGCCAGGTTGGATGGAGGCACTGGGGAGCCTGATCTAGTGAGTGGCCAGGAGTAGAAACTGAGGGGCAATGGTACTGGAACTGGATGATCTTTAAAGTATCTTCCAACTCAAGTCATTCTATGATTCTATGATTCCAAGCAAAACAAGAGCCTTTGTAAAAAATACCATTAGTACACTGGTTCTAGATTTAATTTTTTTTTCCTGTATAAAGGTGAAAAAAGTGATATACTTTCTATATACTTCCAGTTCAAATTTTAACCAGTTGAAGAAATGGAAATAGGCAATACTTCAGAACACCAGTGGGCCAGTAAAAGAAAGTCAAGAGATCTAATTGCATGCTTGTATCAGAAGATAGTTTTTAGAATGCCATTCTTACAAAGCAGAAGCAACACATAATTAATCACTGAAAATACCTGTTGATTTAACAGCATATTGTAATGAATATTTTTCTCCTCAATTTGAATAAGTAACTATGAAATAAAAATACAGCTTTAACTTGCAAATCAAGATGCTGAATTCCCCAATGTTATACAAAGTTTCTTATTTACAAATATCTAACTCATTCAGAATGAAAATGACCTTTATTTAATTCCTTAATGAGAACTTTCATAATTCTTGAAGTCAGTGCTGGGTGCTAATTGCTTGAAAAAATAGCTTCAAGACCTTTGACAAAATAATCACAGAGCCGGGCCAAATCTCCCAGTTTCAAATTCTCTGTACTACCTTTGTCACCATGCACTGGTCTTTGACTAACCACCATAATAAAGGAGAAGAGATACAATTGGAAAATTATCCTTGTAATAATTAAATGTGTAATAGAATTTATAATAAATATGAATATGAATTTCATTCCTTTTTTTTTTTTCTGAAACCACCTAGATGTTTCTTTAAAAAAAAGTTTTTATTTTAACACATGCATTTCATAGAGTTAATCAGGAAATAAGTAATGTAATAAGCTTTTCTCTGGAAAAAGATTTGCATAGCAGGTCCTAAGATCTACTCTAAAATTCTAACTTGATATTAGAATGTAATGATAAAGGTTTATTCCTTATGAGAAGGGTTATTTTTTCAGTTGTGATTCAACAATATAAAACAAAGCCAGATAGAAACTGTAGCCAGTTCCTGAGATAATTACTGAGTTTCATTTGCTATGAAAAGAGTTCTATGCCTCCACAAAATTGCTTCTTTGTGGCAGTGTGAGTACTAAGAACAATATTCTTTATTTGATTACTTAGTTACTGTTACAGATACAGTACAATACGATTAAAAGCATAATTAGTAACTTTCTCTAGGTTATTAGTTTAAGTTTCTGAAAAAAAATTGGGTTTTGTTATTACTGTACTTCACACAGTATCATATTCCAGGAATGTGGGAAATTCAAATTTTCTTCAGTGTTGGACTTGAGAAATTGTTTTTTCTTCAAAATATCCTGTGTCCCTAGAATTTTAAAATACACCCCATACAAACTAATACTGGCTCAAGTGCCAGCATAGCAAGTTACATTGCTCCTAGCCCTCTCTGACCAAACACAGACATCCGAAAAATTTGGTATTTCTTTAAGTACTGGAAGCTTCTACATAAATGTAAAAAGCTAACTCTCAGGTTCAAATATTCAGGCATGCTGCTGGGTGTTTTGCCACACAGTTTTGCATCCTTTGCATCAACTGAAAGCTTTTTTTTTTCCTCTGCTAATAATATGCTCTGAAACCAATGCACATGAAGTCTTTTACCTTTGAAAATTCTATAAAACACACTGGAAATCCCTACTTGTGTTAACCTGCTATCTGAGCCCAAGCCAAGTCAACACTCTCAGCAAATCATGCTTCTATTTTTTTTGTTGTTGTTGTTTATGCTTTTTTTCTAATTAAAGAAAAACCCAAAGCTCGCACACACAAAAACAGTTTCTTAAAAGAGATTGTAAAAAATGCCCTTGTAAAAGTAAAAAATGTTTACTCTCTCTATGACAAGGCTGAATCTGAACTACAGCCAACTGACTTGCTTCAGGCTCTTGCTGTAAGGTAGATTGAACTCCTCAGAGAACACCCTGTCATGGTGGAGCATTGCTAGTTCCCACAGCCAAACAACACTTTGGAGTCAGGCTCAACAGACCTCATTTCTTTCACATATGAACTCTTGAAAATAGCTGTTAACCTATCCAGAAGACATTTTTGGTATTTTGACATTTTTCACTCTTTGACACTACTTTAAGCATTGCTTCTCCTCTTTGGATGTTGCTTTGTCAGACAAGACTAGCATACAACAGTAATCGGACACCTCAAGACTCAGGATAATAGAAAAGGAAAAAAAGCCTTCTAAAGATATAATGACAAAAAGATCTCCCTGGAAAATAATCAAAGATTTTCACATTATTTTTCCATGAGTTTTAGTTGCTAAATCACCTGCAGCCCAAAATTCACCCATCTGAGAAGAAAACATGACCTTCCACTCTGTGTGACTTTTATCTTCATCATGCATTGTGGATACTTTTATAGATTTAACAACTGAACCTTCCCATTTCATGTCAAATATGTCATATACATTCTAAGGAAAGAAGAAAAGAGCATCGAGTCCTACTCAATTTTCTCTTTTCTTTTTCAGCCTTTTCCACCTACAAGCCAGCAGGTTACCTGATTCTAATTCTCTACACATTTATTGAGCATTACAAGCCTAGTTGTCCCACCACTGGAGTGCAATCAGTCACAGTATAGTAAGTTAAATACCTGTGAAAGCATGGATCAGAGCACAGATCATGCTCCCTTTGAAATTATCAGAAGGGCTGTGACACTAGACAAGCTCAGTGGCCACTTTGAGATTTTCTTTATAAAAATTTCCCCATTAGGAAACTTCATGTGACATGTATATTAAACTTTCTGGGATTAAAGTGACTGCGAAATATTTACATTGTGAAAAACTGCAAACTAAGTGTAAACAAGATGTGCTGCAGCCAAGGTAGCAGAATTGGTCTGCTCCAGTAGTCCCCTACAATCTCATCAGTTTCAACCAATTTCCAGTGTTCACTGACAAAATTAATGAAAGTAGAACAGTCTCTAAAAACAGTTAAATATGTAGGCCATAATCCCATTTTTCCTTATATAACTAGGCTGTACATTGAGCTACAAACCCACCTTTATTTCACTCTTTAATGAGTTGACCCCAGGCCAACTAGAACATAGAATCGTAGAATGGCCTGGGTCGAAAAGGACCTTAAAGATAGTCTAGTTTCAACCCCCCTGCTGTGGGCAGGGTTACCAACCACTAGATCAGGCTGCCCAGAGCCACATCCAGCCTTGCCTTGAATGCCTCCAGGGATGGGACATCCACAACCTCCTTGGGCAACCTGTTCCAGCGCATCACCACTCTCTCAGTGAAAAACTTCCTCCTAATATCTAACCTAAACCTCCTCTGTCTTAGTTTAAAACCATTCCCCCTTGTCCTATCACTATCCACCCAAGTAAACAGTCGTATCCCCTCTTATTTATACACTTCCTTCAAGTACTGGAAGGCCACAATCAGGTCTCCCTGAATCCTTCTCTTCTCCAAGCTAAACAAGCTCAGTTCCCTCAATCTTTCTTCATAGGAGAGGTGCTCCAGCCCTCTGATCATTTTGGTGGCTCTCCTCTGGACCCATTCCAAGAGCTCTACGTCTTTCCTATGCTGGGGGCCCCAGGCCTGGATGCAGTACTCCAGATGGGGCCTCACAAGAGCTGAGTAGAGGGGGAAAATCACCTCCCTCTCCCTGCTGGCCACTCCTCTTCTAATGCAGCCCAGAACATAGTTGGCCTTCCAGGCTGTAAGTGCACGTTGCTGGCTGATGTCCAGCTTCTTTTCCACCAGGATGAGACATACATAGGAACTATGTATTAAAACTTACATCTCTCCATGGATCTCTAACAAATCATTAGACAAATGAAGAATGTAAAGAAAAAGAGCTCGTGTTATTAAAAATTTGAAAAAAAAAATCTAGTGAGCTCAGCACCTGTGTCTTTCCAAAGTCTTTATATGAACGCAGATAACTCCACAGATACATGCAAACATACATCCAACTATATTTATACTCCTGACTTCCTATATCTGCATTTCAGAAAAGTATCCTTTATTGCCTGTGCAACAGTACCAGAAAAAGTCATGATCAATTCCTCAAAACTTCCAGGGTAACATTTGGCTGGAAAAAAAAAAAAAAAAGTAACACACCTCAGACACAGTGGACACTTCAACAGCTGTACCACCTGCAGGCCTAATCATGACTTTTGACAGCAACAACACAGGCCTACAGGTACTAGGAAATACTTGCAAGAATTTGAAAAAAAAAACTGCCAGCAGAGAGATTACTGCTCATGTTCACAACTGAGTCACACTATATGCAATAGTTTTGACTTGACTAATGCTGCATCAGGCATTAATCAGCAAAATTTCTGGCTCATTATCTTCAGAGTTAATTTTAGTGAGTCCTGCTTAATGAGCAGGATTCGTTCTCCCATTCCTTAAGTTAAAATTAGGTATTTAAAATCAAAACTAATTTCACACTGAGGCATTACTGCCCACTTGCTCACAGGATAAAAATATATTGTTACGAGTATGAAAACTTGCATTTGGGAACAAATAGAGCACAAAAAATTGCAAAAGTGAAGGTCTAGAAAAAAAAAAAATCACCATATCAATGGCATATCTTGCTAGTTTTCCACCCACCTTTTCACACCTCTAAAACTACACAGTTGTTATCAGATATCTTTCTGGCTGACAGAGAGCTAAATGAAAAAGTTACCATCCATGACTTGCCCCAGTTGCGCACTAACACCATCTTTATATTGCTGCCTCCTCAGATCATTAACAACATACACGGACATTGCTGGCGCCAGCCAAGATGTCTAGTGTCAGACTAAACCTTGTTTTTAAATGCGGGTTATCTGACAGAGTGAAGTTAAGGAGTGGCTACAAGTGCAATTCTACAGTCAGACAGGAGAACATTGGAACTTTTTGCAGGATGTGGTAAAGAGCAGCTGAGGTAGGCTTGGAGCTGTAAGCTTTTCTCCAAGCTCAGCTGTCATCAAGACAGCAGTTCAGACCACATGATGAGAAAAAGAAGTCACATAATACCACAAACACAATGGCAACCGTTGTTGGAGATTGGCTACATATATATAGCTATGTCTTATGGAACTAAAAAAGGAACAAAACTCCTTCACTTTCTAAGATATCTTAGATTTATGGAATATCCAAGACATGAAAAATACTAGACCTGAAGAATTCTCATAGGACAGGTGGGGACATTTAATGAAACGATATCCTTGCAGGACAGGACATATTCCAGGAATGGCTGGATTCATACAGGAAAGCAACTGATACGACGCTCTCACTGAGCTCAGTGGCATTTAAAGTTTGCTACACAAGCCAGAGAAGGTGCTGTGATTAGAGTCCCTTAAGGAGACAGTCCAGACAATTTTACCTTGTTGCTGCCTGATTCTTTCCCTTCCCTGGCCATCTCACAGCTACAACAACCAGCTCCAGCGCTTCTGAGCTGGACACACATAAAACCTGTCCCTAAGAGTTCATCTGTTGCCAAGTCCCACACATATAAAGGTGAAAATCAGGTTGTGGCTTAGCCCATTTGGATGTGTACCTAACCAAGACTGATCAATAAATTCAAGTAAAAGTCTCCTACACAACAAGTAAAGATTGTTCTCCTGCGGTGACTAAGGACACACTGAATTCACCTTGCTTCCTTCACTCCAGACCAGTGCTCTAGACAGCAGGCTTTATCTCTCCTCTCTACTTACTTCAAATAAAATTCTTTCTCTGCTCATTTCACAATGCCTACAAATGAGAAAGAGGATTTTAGAGAGATGTCATGGGAAGTAATTGTTTAATTTAGCTACTTTTCAATATCTGTATTAGAAGGTGTTTGCAGGCCTAGTTCTGAGTAGAAGATCATAAATTTCAGAAGAGAATATCAAAGACATTTGAAAACAACATCACCACATTGCTAACTCTGCATCTTTAACTTCTCAAATTATAAAAAAAGACAAGTAGTCACTAATAAACACCAGAGATATGCTACCTTTTCTTTTTCCACTGTCAGCAATCGGTAATAAATTCAAATAGATGGCACATTGGTTTAATGAAAAAGAACGAAAAAATAAGAGTGAAATACTTACTTTCATAATTTCTGTCTGGACAGTACACCCTCTAATTTGATTTATATTCCAGAAGAAAAATGTAAAATAACCTTTCTCATACATTAAAAAAAGAAAAAGTTGGTAGGGGGGTGGGGGAGAAAGGAAAGCGTCTCAATGATACTGCAGCAACAGCAGAAGTGATACAGTATTTTTGTGCTGCTTCTAAGAAAAAAAATGTTTTAACTATTTTGAAGCAGCTGGACAGAGCTGGCATTTGAACTCAATTATGACTCTGTCAGGTGCCATCTGATAAATTCTATACTGTATGAGAGAAGATAAATACAGTAGCTCATGCAAATCATAAAAGAAAGTAATCTCGCCAAGCAGACAAGCAAATACATGGTATTATCCTTCCTAGAAAGGATTACAAGTAATGAAAAAGATGGTATCATTGTTAATGTAATGTCCACATTGTTTTCTATGTCCATCTATGGGATACCTGTTTTTTTCCACACTGCTTAGCAAGTGCTTTGGGGAGATAATAATAAGGTTGTCTGAGATTTCTCCAAGGGTTGAACAGCGTGCAAGACATGTGCTACACACGTAGCATTTACTTTGGATTATCAAATGCAGTTGCATCAGATATTGGGAAAGTACAAAATGCTCAGAAGCAAAGCAGCAGACTCAGTCCTTCAGGGTAGCTGCTGATTCCTTTTGCTTAATGCCAGCTAGGCCCCAACTCACTGAGAAAATTACAACAGATTTGTATTTTCTGCTAGGCCATGTTATAAATTAATGGTCTCAATCATTCTAGAATGCAGCATGATTTCTTTCAAAACTCAGAAAAATCAGAAGAAGGACTTTAAAGTATCTTCTACTAATTAAGAGGCTAATCTTATAATTAAGGTGTTTTCTTTTAAGCACATAAAAAAGCTTTTCCTCATCATTACTTTCTAGAACATTCTGTTTTGTTCATCTGAATAATTTCACTGCCTGTGGCTTCTCTTCAGACACTGCTCCACAGCCAAACAGATCTTTGGTCTTTCTGGTAAACAGACTCCATCTTCTGTATCTTACCCTAAGATGCCATAAATGTTCTGTTTTACTCTCACAGGTCCTTCTTCTTTAGCTTCAGGGACTTCAAATGCTACAAATCAATTGTATTTCTGCCATGAGGCAAGCAAGAACTACTTGCCCTTCCTGTGGCTCAAGTTCTTGAATTTTTCTGTTCAATAATGCTTTCTTCTCCCCACAAACACTCCTAACTCTCCATGAAAATACAGATTTCTGGGAGAAGACAGCTTGATTTCATAATCAGTGCAAAAGAAAACATATTACCTAAAAGCAAGGCATTTAACCTTTAGGAACTTCAGGAAGGCAATTTTAACCATTCTCTTCCCCTACAACAGTAAAGGAAGCCTGCCTGGAATTCACTTACGTTTAGAGAAGACATTATCATCCAAGGTGACAACAAGCAGAACCCATATTATATTGTCACACTGGGTATTTTTTTCTTTGTGATATGACAAAGAAGTGCATAAAACTATTTTGATCATTTTTGCACACTTCATCATTCAAGTTTACTCACATATTTTGCAAGATTGTTCTTTTCCTATTTTATTCTGAAATAATGTGTCATGAAGGAAAATCAGTCTTGTATCAGTTTGTTTCAATACAAACAGAACATCATTGTGTAACTTACCATCCCTGGCACTGAAATTTTCCTGTGAAAATAGCTATACTGTACATACATAGCCTTAAAATAAGCAAAATAAATACTTATTATATGTAATGCTTTCCTATGTCATGACTATTAAAACACATTGCTAAAGAGTTAGACTGAGATTTTGTACCTGTGAAATCACTACACAACTCCACAGAATTCAGCAGGTTATTTTTGAAAATAGCAAATGAAAAAGTAAACAATAACCAAAAGTAAGACTGCTGAACAGAATATAAAGGCGAAAATTAAGGTTGAAAGGGACTTTTGTGACCTCCATTTTGTTTCAAGAGACTGCAAAGTAGGCAGAGCAGCCTAGGACTGCCACCCTCCAGGCTGCAGAGTTGACCTGGATCATGCCACGCCAGGTGTGGGACTCTGAATGAGCTGCATGTGTGAGCAGTATTGAAATGGAGTTTGAAGACAGACAGTTCTATCCTAAGGAATTTGAACCTATAACAGATGAGAAGTAGATGAGGCAGGATGAAAAGCAACTTAGGTAAGTCATTAAAAATGAGGACAAGTAGAAGTTTTGGAAAGGATTCTGAGGGAGCATAAAGACAAAAGCAAATTTGAGAATTCAGTCTTAAGGTGTGGGAGAGAGAACAGAGATGCTAATCCAGGAATGGGTGAAAGAGATAAATAAACCAAGAGCACTTGAGGGCTACCTGGACATAAGGCATAAGAATAGAAGAAAGATTGAAAGCAAAATAAAATTATGTACAACCTTAGGCATGTAGTTCACCTCATGATTCAAATATTTTATTTTTTCCATTTCTGAGATTTCAATTAGGCAACATCAAAGACACTAAAAGACAAATAAAAGTCTTCAAAAGAATAAGTATTACTGCAGCCTGTCAGAGCTACCTCACAAGGGAGAGTTCAATAATCCTTTACTGCATTTGAGCAATGAGAAGTGAAAAATATAAGCTTAGAATGTAAGTAATGTAAAGAAATAGGTATGCGCCTGAAAGGAAATCTCAAATTCATCATGCTAGGCTTTCAAAGACAAACTTTAAACAAAATGGAGGGAGCTGAAAATACCTATTCATTCTGCTTGTGAGAAAAACGAATCTCTCATGCCTTCAGGCAGTAGAGAGTTATGTGGTCTTTTGAATGGAAAAAGTGCAAACTGTAGAGGATCAGAATGAATAAATGTTAAGACGCCAGTCTGACAGGGCTTTTGGGAATCTACTCAATAACAATATTTCTGAGATGTTTCACATAGGAATGGTGTATTTGTTATAGTTATTTACACCTCACAGAGTAAGTTAATAAAAATGAAAGGATGTGTTTATGCATGAAGGAGCAAAGATGGACCAAAAAGAAATATCTGCATGAGAACACATAAAAGGTGTACCGGTCACTTTAAGGTAAGCTGAAAAAGAGCAAACAAACCAACCAAAAATACTTGGAAACTTTTAACTGGACCAGATTGTTAAGAAAGATTAATGTTTTCCACTTAGTATCTTTCAAGAATTGATAGATTAGCCTGATTAGTAGGGCTCTTTCTCTCAATTTATGGAAAGACTTGAAATGCAAGATTCATTGAGTCCTCATTGCAAGAAGCCGCCTCATTATCATGAAAAGGTAGAGGCAAGTGATCCAGTGGAATAAGTTTCCTGCCATTACGGCTGATAGAATTTGGACAAGGGTAGCATCCAACATCTGAAAATGAGATTTAAACATCTGAAGAAAACTTCATGAGGAATCCCTCGTGTCCACTCTGCTTCAGAGATCCCTGCTTACTGGTGTAGGATCATGGGGTAGCTGTGGTGAAGCCACAGAGAAGGTCAGTAGGATGAGGAAGTTAATATCAACAGACCTCACCTCCACTGCAAAATTCCTCCTGGCCTATTGTCAGGAGTACCCGCAAAAAAAAAAAAAAAAAAAAAAAGAGAGAGAGAGACTTTTGGTCTAGACAGAGTACACCTTAGGGTTGAGATCCACCTTGATATGCAAATATATTTTGCCCTGGTGAGCCAAAATTAAGCATATGATATCTATACTTTCCAGGATCTAATGTATTACTCATAGCATCCTAAAATGATTTATAAATACTGATTATTAGGTTTAAGCCTGTAATCTTCACGAGTAAGATAACCATTTCATAAGCAGCTTACAATATATAAAATAAAGCTGCTTATAGTATATGCTGATTGAAAGAACATGTACAAAAGGCCAACATGACCACATATCCTCTAAGATCAAATTAAGTTCCACGCCTCTCTAACTCAAACACAGACAAAGAAAGAAATCAACCTCATAATGTGACAAACTGTAAAATTAACTATATATTCTTAGAAAAAGAAAAAAAGATAATGAGGTATCAAGGAGTTGACTCTAATTGACACTCTTACTGCAATAACCTGCAATAATACTTCAAGAGCAGGAAAAAGATCAGGTTTAGCCATGTTCTTCTTTTCTCGTATCATATCCAAAAAAAAAAAAAAGACTTCAATCTCTTCCTTAAATGAAACTTCTACTGCTTCATTGAATTCTTTATTTCATATCTTTTATCCTTTCCTTCCTGCTTTTTTTAATCAATTGCTAAAATTACTCAGCAAAATTGCACATCGACTATACAGAACTTCCTTTCATTGCATGAGTTACATGGGAGACAGGAATTTAGGAGGCCAGTCATTACAGGGAGTTCATAAGCTAAGTTTTTCTGCAGACAAAATACATTCAGCAGACTTATAGCAAGGATGGGACAAAACTGCATTCAAACTATCCATTTAAAATATGTTTCTTCAACTAATCAAAGCTCATCTTTGTTCCAAATATAATGTTCTCCAATGCATGGTATATTAAGGGCTTCACCAAAACGGAGCAAAGAACTTGGACGATTAACATACCTACAGCTAAAACAGAAACAGAAGTAAAAAACATAGAATGGGCAGTAGTTAATCATGAGAAAGGATAAAAACACAAAACCATGGAGAGCTGGAAGGCAAAACCCCTGCAAGACCAGTGATTGCCCCATCCCAGGCAGCAGTGGAGGCTAAAGTTCTGCCACCTGAGTGGTAACTGTTGGGCATGCAGAGTCTCAACAGGAATCCATGTGTGAGCAATCATTATAATGTTCTAGCTAAGAGAAGGTGAGCCTTAGCTATCTACTGCTTATATTTGTCAATAAATAACTGATGAGTATACATACAGTAACATCCTGTTTGCAAGTCTCTGTGGATGGTAATAGATGTTCAAATAAAAGTGACACAGCAGAGGAAGGTTTACAGAAAGTAAAAATACAGCTTGATTAACTATCTATCAGTTTAAGTTTGCTGATACTGAAGTTTTTAAATTAAGAAAGTGAAGATGGCCTTCAGGTTTCATAAAGGATAAACAACCTTGCTACAAAGGAAAATCTGTTTTAATATTTTAAGTTTGAATGTTGATAAAACATAAGCTGCTTGTGTAGCAACACTGGGAGATGATAGAGTAAAAAGTTTACCTTTAGAGCTATTGTGACGTTCCAGGAATGTCATTATGAAAACCTTTGGTGACACAGCGAGATCACCAGCAATCAACAAAGATTAACTAGACAGGATGAAAGGCTTAAGACAGCATCCACAAACCAGTTTGTATGGAATTTAGTTTCTAGTTCTTTTCCTCAGCAGGATGATGCCACAATATCAAGGATCCTCAGCAGACAAAAGCCAATTCTATTTAAGAGCTCAAGTATTTCGTTTATAGATGTCACAAACATTCTTCGATATTTATTAATATTTTCCTAAAGACATAAACCTGAATCTTCAGGTTTCAAATTTGGAGGGAGTGACATATCAAATCACATTAATTTGTAAGTTTTAATTTCAAGGAACAAAATTAAGTCATGAACAAAATATTTGCAAGCTGTACTTTAATTCAGGAGTCCTTTGAAAGTATCACTTTTCTTTCACATGGTCTGAAATGCAAATATGCAGCATGAGAAACACCCATGTTTTGGAGCTTTTATGAAGTTAGGAAAAATAATATCCTATTTATAAAAGCAAATTTAAAGCTATGCGATGCAAGTAAGTACATGCACACAAGTCACACATTGTGTAACGCATCCATTAAAAAAAAGCCACGTGCACAGGGACGATCTTCAGTTTTGTTTTGCAGGGTAGTCACAGCACATTAAAATATAATAAGCTCCAAAATGAATAGAGCAAGTGCTCATTATAAAGTAATGAGCTGTAATTATCACACAATGGTCGTGTGGAGTAAACTCATTGCTTTTCAAGAACATGATTCCTTTTTTGTTTTAACATACATGGGGGCTCTTCCAGTCTCAGTGCAAAGCTAGGAAACAGGCAGACATCTTCACGTGCCATAATATATCCAAACAAACACTACTGTAATGTAGTAATACAAAACAGACTGACTTTCGTAACACAGTGGGCATTAACAGCTTTGGGAAATCAGTCCTTGCCGAACTTCATATAGTCTGAAACAGGCTCAAGCTCATTAGTCTTCAAGTCACAATGCAAGGCTTACAAAGACAACAAAGCTTTTCCTGATGGAATTGCTTGAGAGATATTTACGAACGTGCTGGATAGGTTTCTAGAAGGCTTCTTTTCAAAGGCATGTAAAAAGAAACATGCCTACAGTCATCTTTTCCATTCATCTGCCATACAGCCGAAGAAAATTATCTAAACAAAGGGGCCTTGTCTGTCCTTCCACATACCCAGCCTGTTGCTTCCCTCATTTTCATTGCATTAGACATGGAATTTGCCAAATCTTCATATAAAATGATATCTGACAGAAAATTAACCCAGAAAGAAATATATATATTCAAAAAAGCAGCAACTTGTTGGATGAGTCATCTTAAATTCTCCACAATGCTATCTAAGTTCTCCAGGTCCTGTTTCTCCCACAAAACACATGCAACTACAGCCACCTAGTTAAGAGGCCAAGAGATCTCCCACGTTATGTTTTTCACCTGTGGCATAAAACATGGTTGGTATTAGCGTGTTGATGCTATTCCAGTTGGATTTGAGGAACACAAAGGCCCTCCTTAGTCCTATATCCATACAGCAAGATCACTCCCTCTCCACCAAAAATATTCCTGTCCTAGCAGCAAGCCAAGATGTGGCTGCCAGCCACAGGACCTGCCCCCCACACAACACGCACAGCTTCTCCCCATGCCAACGGCCTGCTCAGCCAGCACTGTGGCAGAGGCTGCTGCTGCTGAAGGCCACCTCATCTGCTGAGGACAGGGCCACCTCCTGCTGCCCACACTCTGTGGCAGCCCTCGGTACCCCACAAACCTCGCACGTACCATAGCTGGCTTGAGAATATGCAGAGCAGTAAATAAATCCAGCTTGTGTAGGAAACACTACACCTAGCATGAATCAATTGTACTGTGAACACTTTATGGACTTTATCTGACAATGAGAGAAGCTCAACCAGCTAGAAACGTTGAGAATCACTTGAAAACATGTATTTGCTTACAGATTGCCTTACTGCTTCCCAAAACCAGTTAGAAGGGTTTCTAGTGAGACGCTCCACTGGATTTCAGAATAAAACAAATGAGTATAACGACATACCCTATACTTCTTCAGCAGTTTTCTCAAAGCAGCCTAAGGTGCTTCACAGTTTAAAAAAGAAAGCAATCAGATAAAAAAACAACAAAGAAAAAGAATAAAACAACTGATGGCAAAGCAAAAGCCACACTACAAAATGAACTGATTATTTTATACTTTCTGCCATGCAAATACAAAAATATTTAAGATCTCTCTAGACTGAATAGGCAAGATAGTAACTCTAAGCTCGAATTCCCTAATACAAATGCAAGAAATCATGCTGTAATGAATGGCAAATATATAATAAATATTCTTCATCAGCAAAGTGTGTGGAAATTGCATATAATAAATGATGTGTAGCATTTTTTTACGACTCCAGAAAGAAGGCTTATTATTTATTAGAAAGAACAAAATGTAAAACATAAAAGAAATAGTGATTGAGGACTGTAATCCAGATGTAAATTAGTTTCCTTTTTATTTTTAAATATTGGCAGTTCCCATAGGCAGTTAATAGCTGCCATGCTACGATGCTGCTCATATGCCCTAGTTTTATTTCAACTCTCCTGAAAGCCAACATTTTACACTTGGAAGAGTCAGCAGTTCCCTGGTGCTAATACTATATATCAGCATTAAAAATACCTTCTTACAGCCAAATGAAATCTTTCTCACTACTGAAAAAACTAAAGGAGCTACTTCCCTTTTAGCTGAGACTTTTTTTTCTTCAAATATATGCAATAACATGCATATGCACTCCAACACCCTCAGAATTAATAGCCATGATTTTTCTGTCCTGCCACTATTACTGAACTATTAAAATTGCTGTTAATTGTAGAAGGGCTCTCTACTAAAGGAGCACTTACACTTTACAAATAGTATATGATTTACAGGGGTAGGGTCTCAGACTTGGTTCTGAATATCTCAAACCCATGTCAGGCTACTATGGAGATGTTCTCTACGTTGGTAACTGTTTTTTTTTATTTTTCCTTCTATCAGTTTGAATATGACTAATAGCACAACATGACAGAGAATTTGAAACCAAGTCCTAGCCAGATAACCACTTGCCCAAATTCCAAATGTTACCTTAAGCCTCATTCTAAAAACTACCCTAGAAACTATACTTGCAAAGAAAGGAAAGAACAAAACCCTTTAATGTAAGCAAGGCATAATTATTGATAGCAAAAGGCATTTGATAGTCTCTTGGACAAAAAGATTTTCATTCATAGCTCTCCCACTCTATAAAATGTGAATTAAACAGAATTCAAATCCAAATGTTAAACTCTTGTGTAACAATATATTAGTCATTACATTAAGTGATCTAATCATAGAATATTATTCAAAATAAATCATTTAATGTAATTATGGAAATGCACATTTCCATCTGTGCAAATAAGCAGATGGGTCAAAGAATAGCTCATTATAGATAATGTGACGGGGAGCTTTTATATGCTTTTAAACAATACCAAGTTGTTTTGTTTTGTTTGTTTTTTAAAGAAAAAAAAGATAATTTTCGTTCTTCTGTATCCTCTCAAAGAATAAGGGGGTGTTTGGATATCCATATACGAATCCATTAATTATGGCTGTAAGGTCTCAATAACTATTAATTATGAGATAATACAGTGCAGTGTGCACTGTGAAATACCAGGAAAGTTAGTCAGCATAACAGGAAATTTTTTGTTTCCAACAGGAATACAGAAAGAGGAGAAGACATGATGGGCAGGCAGTATTTATGCCCCCTACACCTAGACATGTACTTTGGTTCAAGCTACCTGTTAACACCAGCAGGGAGGGCAGGCTTCTCCACACAAGCTCAAACACCCAAGCAGAAGGCCCCATCACAAACCACACAGAGCCTGAAGACAGTTTGATATGTCAGGTCCCCTGCACCCTGTGAAGGGAGAGCTGGATGAGGACGTAGCAGACTCATGTTCTGCCATCAGCAGGCTTCCTGAGGAGCAGCAGGCCCTGCCATTGGCTTCCCATCTGCTTCATCAACACGTGACTGATCCCTCTTGGAAACTACTCTCAGGGTTCAATCTCACAGACTGTGTATTACTACACACTTGGATAAATTTGCTATATATGACAGACTATGCCCATTTTTGTTGTTTGGCACTCACAATCTGTTTCATATCACAAACTGCCCAGCATCACAGTTTTCAAATAAAACTGGCTAACTAGTCCCTATTACTTAAGCTACCATCATAGAAGAAAAAACAATACCTTTTCTTGACTCTTACTGCTTTAATTATCTCACAAGCCTACAAACTCTAAACCAACCACAGTGGGTTTTAAAATGAAGATATCTCAACACAAAACAAAAAATCTCACCGACCCATACAGTCCCAAGGTAGAAATGTAACCAGAACCTGAGCTGGTTTGGGTACTTTTATTACAACACTGTATAAACATCATTTAAAAGTTGTCCGTGTAAGCATTAACTAAATTGTACTGAAACTTAGGCAAAGTGGAGTCAGGATGGGAAATATATCTGTGACCTGAATATATGCCACCTTGCAAGAATATTTGTTTAAAAGAAGCAAGCAGGTTACAAAAGAATGGGGAGTCAGGACTCAGGCTATTAATTTTAAAAAAAAAAAAAAAAAAAAAAAAAACACACACAAAAAAACACACAAAAAAAACACCAACAACAAAAACAACTCAGGAAGCTGCTAAATATATTTCCAGTATACAGGAACTGCAGATGTGCAAACATCACCAAATTGTTTATCCTTTACATATAGAGCAAAATAATAATAATAATAATAATGGTACATTGTTTAAAGCATCTCAACCTCAGCAGTTTGTGTCTGGTTTTGGAGGAAAAAATAACACTCTGTCAGCCTTCTTTCTCCCTTAAGGGAGACATGCTTTTTTGGATCCCACTTGAGGAGCTTCTTAAAAATTCTACATCAATTCCTGAATTGAACTTCTAAATTCCATTTAACTTCTTTTGCTGAAAATTGAAAGCAAAACTGTGTTTATACTGGAAACTGATTTAAAGAGTAATGAACACACTAATGCTGCAGCATTAGGATCTGCAGTGTTTCTTTAAAACAATACTGCACAATGTTTGTTCTGTAGCTATCATGTCAGCATTCATTTTACACATTACTGAGTGCTGTTCATTTTATACATTACTGAATGCTTCAGGGACTTGTCTAAGATTGCCTATCAGGTAAGTCGTGATACCAAAGCAGAACATCCTGATTTATCACTGGACTATACTCTCTTTAAACTAGAACACTGCTGACCAAGGAAAAGGTTTTCTACTGTAATCTCAGAACAAATACTAGTAAGACTTACAAACTAGATTACATAAATCTTTATAGACAATTTTGAGTTTTCCACATTATTTATGCTTATGACCTTCACATATACACCTCTTTCCTCTGGAAGAAGATGAACTCAATCTCCTCTATGAATAGAATCTATTTACATTGATTTTTTTTTTCCCTCTGTGTGTTTCCTCCATTTCTGTCATAACAGTTGCCACCTTTATTTTACACTGACTACAAGCAAGCTGTGCCACGATGGGTCACAATGGCCAATTTAGTTCAGGCCTCCATTTCGGGCAGATCTTCCAGAGCTAACTAGCTGTTATCTGTCTGAGCAGGAGCTCATGTTCATCTGCATGGAAAAGATGACTCAATGGTATTTAGCTGGTTTAATTCAATCTGATAGCACTGATAATTTTCAGCACTACTTGCCGTAACAGAACTGTAGTTCTTAACCGGAGCAGGAGCTTCCAGACATCGCACAGGATCTTTCATACCCTTCAAACTGCATTTATCAGATTGAGATCTCAGTTGAAGTCTTCCACACAATCATGCTTAGAACGAACAACTCACTTTTCAAAGGTGTTTATTTCTAGATGTTGGCAAATTCCAAGTCCCTATCAAAAACAGTAAATAAAGTAAAGCAGAGTTCAGAGACAAAATGATTGTTTTAAAATGATTTTACAATTACTTTTAGACTTTCACAAACAGACCATTTCCTGAAGGGTATCATGTAAATGTTACACATCACAGGGATGTCAGTACTGATGCAAGAACAGCTGTATTTCTGGCACGCTCACACACACTCACATGTTTTGGATGTCAATGACACTTCTCCCAAGTTGTTTTATATTGCTTGTGTTCACCAGAACTGGTTCCTAAGCACTAGCACAGCATGCACGAACAGAGGCAATGAGTTAGAGTCTCTGCATTGCAGGGCAAAAACACTATACAACAATATTTAAGAAGCAAAGAATTAAACTGCCTTGGGAATTAAACTGGCTAAAGTATAAAAACTCCTGCTGGTGTTTTATCTTACTAGCAGGGTCAGCACTCTGATCCTGGCAAAGCTTTATGGGATTCCTGGTGCAGACAAGGGGACAGAATTTAATTTTGAACCTCTTCTGGAAATGGTTCAGTCAGCAACACAGTGCCCCCTAAGCCATGCTTATGTACCAGATCTACTCCTGTTTAAAGGAAAGAGTGCTGCCTAAGACACTGCCTTTTCTAGAGGAAGCACATAAGAGAGTGGGTTAGAGGGTTTTTTTTTGTTTGTTTGTTTTCCTGCTTGTTTGTATTTCAAGTAGAAATGAAACAGAATGATCTATTGGATTCCTTAGGTAGGATTACTAGTAATTTTAAACTAGATAAAGAAAAAAAAAACTACTGCACTGCTTCCATAGGTCCACATCTAAAAAAAGAGCCACACCTTACTTTGCATTAGCTAGCTATAATGTGCCATGTCTTCTTTAGAAAAGTCTGAAATGAAATATGCTGTGAAAGGCAGTGGACTAGTTAGGGAAGCCTTCGGGTTATTTCCATAAATCAGACTCCTTACCTACAAAGCTGTGCAAAACACCAAACATATGCTAAACTTCAAATTAATATTTCCCCTGAAGGTAAACATTTACTATTATCCAGGAGGAGCACAACTATTGCAGAAGGAAGGCTTCAGTGTTTTCACACAACTGCATGTGATTGACTGCAGCACAGGAGTAAAGCTCTGGAAACACAGGAGCTGTGGTCAGTGTCTTGGAATGAAAAATAACAGCTGGTTTTATCATCTGCGCTAACTTCAAATCATAATTGTACTTGTATTCTTCATCATATTTCTTTCGATCATGAAAAACTAATGGGGTATCGATGCTCAAGAAATTGGATTTCTTCCAAGCCCTAATTTGAATGATGAACTACATTAAAACATAAGAAACCCCCATACTGCTTTACAACGACCAGCTCAGAGACATACATGCAGGGGTATACATTTGGCACATCTCATTGGCTTCTGTACCCTCTCCATTCTGTATCTGGCCACTCACGTACACAAAACAGACTCTCACATGCACACACACACACAGATGTATGGGACTACTTTGGCTTCAAAGATTCACGCTAAGGAAGGCACACTGAGCTTGTGGAAGGCTACTGGCTTGCAGAAACACTCAGTTCCAGACCACTGGCAGAGCAACTGGGGAAAACGCTGCGTGAACGAAAGGCACATGGTGGTTTCTGATCACTAATAAGGATACCAGGGGGGTGGACTGGGAGGAGATGAAGAGGAGATTCATTTCTGGCTGTGCATTATTTACAGTGCCCTTTACACAAAGTAAAGTTGGGTCACTGCTTATGCTTTAACAAACAGCTCGAGATACATCTGCAAGACTTTCCTGCTGCAATTTCAGCCCTCAGTTAACACACAATATTACAGATACGGGGAAAAAAAAAAAAAAAGAAAGAAAGAAAGAAAGACCTGAAATTGCTATTAATATATCAAGCTCTTCATGTACAGTCTCACACGGCGTGCTTTCTGAGCAGCAAGGCACACAGATGTGAGTTGAGCTAAAGAATCAGCCCGCGATCACCGTTCAATCCCATCTGCATGTCACCCCTGAAGTTAAACGGCAGAACGGCAGGTACTACGGACACAGACACACACAGAGCACGACTGCCTCTCTCTACCTGTATTTCGTCAGGTCCCCTTCCAGCCGTCTCGGAGAAACGCGATTCTAACACGCCACAGGGGTAAAGCGTACGTACCGGCGGTAACTTCAAGACAGACACACCGCAGTTCGCGGACCCGCCGCGATAGCGTTATCGCACCGCACGCTTTGCGCTGCCGCGCAGCCCGCCGCCTCCGCACCCCGCGCTCCCGCAGCCCTCCCCGCCGCGGTGTGTAACCGCCGCAGGCCGCCCGCCCGCAGGACGCGCGGGGACTTCCGCGGAGCCCGCCGCCCTCCGGGAGCGCCCGGCCCCGGCTGCACGGCCCCGGAGCCGCCGCTCGGCAGCGCGGGGCCCGGCTGATCGGTGCGCAGCCTCCCTCGCTCCCTCCCGCCCCGCTCCGCCGTCCCTGCCCGCCGCACGTACCGGTACGAGGGGCGCAGCGCCGCGCGGCTTCTCCCGGCATCGGCGCGGCTGCCCGGAGCGAAGAGCCCTTCGTGTCGGAGCGCCGAGCCCACGCAGGGCGGGGAGGGCCGGGCCGGCAGATGGGGCGGGAGTGCACGGAGGGAGCGCGCGGCTCGGCCCCGGAGTGGCAATAAATCCTCGTATTTCTGTGCAAAGTCGTCACAGGCTGCTAAACATTCGGCTGCCGCCTCGTCCGTCAGCGAGCCACATGGCCTCGCTGGCTGCGGGACTCGGGAGGTGGGATGTCCTCTAACCCTCGCTCCAACCCTGTTGGGGCGCGGAGGTTCCCTCTCATCCTCCTCCAGGTCAGCCCCACGCGTGTCGGGATTCCCTGCCCTTCAGCACTCACATCGCTGCAACTCGTGTCCTTTTGGGCTGGCTGGCTGATGCAAAAGTCACTCCAAAATCTGGAGCTCGGGTAACAGCTTTACTCCAAACCTACCTTATTTGGAATTAAGAATAATGGCATTCTCCTGATTGAGGTTTTCAGTCATGGTGTAAACAAGTGTCAGACCCTGCTTATCCAACCTGCTAAGGCAGTGCATTAAAAATGTAATTAACACGTAAGAGAAAGCCCTGGCACGTTCCCGCCTGGCAGAGAGGAGCCCTGCTTCCAGCCAGCAGGACGAACACTCTGGGCGTGCTCAGCTGCCACAGCTCTGGCAAAGAGAAAGGTCACCGGAATCAGGAGCATCCCGAGCACAAAGGGACAGCACCCAACGTGTGAATGGTCGGGACAGGAGAAGAAGGGCTGACAAGAGCAATTCTATCACGTTAAACATCTGGAACAGAAACTGTTACACCAGATCAGATGGAAACTACAGCACTGTGCACTGATTGCTTAAATCAAAGATGGGATAAAATCCAGTGCTGGATTTTGGGAACTTTTCAAACACAAACACTCTTAGCTGCTCAGCAGTATATACATTAAACATAATTTTGCAGGCAGGGCTGGGACTGAAGGCAAGAGGAAAACAGGTGTTTGAATGGGGAGAGGTAAGCCCCGAGAAGGAGCAAGAAACTGCTTCAATTTGCTATTTATACATCCTCTGGCTTGCAACTGCAGCGTGTATGAATCAATGCTTTAATACACAGTCTTCAGAACGTTCTCTCTCATGTCACTTTTTGTTTTTGCATAGCTCCCCACTCAGATCTCGTGACCTGGGGGATGGGTTGCCTTCACCCAGATGCTCATGCTGTGTTACCTCACCATGAGGGAAGCAACTTTCACATCTCTTTGCCAGGGAGGTGGTTAGATTAGTAACACTGGAGGAAAACGGGGGGGGGGGGGGGGAATGACAACCCTGCGAAAGTTGAAACAATTTAACTTAATTCACACCAAGGCACTCTCCAAAAATGCCCTACTCACTCCCTCAAGTGAGAGAGGGAAAACCCAAGCCTTTCAGCCTACCGGCCATTTGGTCAAATGCTGCTGACATAAAACAACCCAGGGTGAGGGATGAAAAGAAAACATTTCATTTTAGGTCTTTTTCAGCAATTATCAGCGAATAAGGTGGAACTATGAATATGCACCAGATAATCAGAGCATAACTCACAACTCATTTGCTTCTGCAATAAGCAGTATGACAAGCAGAGGGAAGTCTTGATGCTCCAGAAGAGCACTTCAAAGGTGAGAATCTACGTGGTTCTTTCTTTTTGTGTATGTGTATATACATGTATAATAAATGTATACATACACATTCTTATCTAGGTATTTCAAAGATGTCTCTCAGGTAGGAGGAAAGAACACCAGCATAAAGAGATTATGAGCAGTACTGCAGAATAATTTGATACAATGTGGCCAGAGATATTCTTAACAGCTTAAAATTTCTGTGCCGTTTCAAGGAAGCAGCTGACTCTTTGAAAAAAAATTACCCTTAGTGAACTCTGACACTTCTCCTAAGCCAACATTTTAAGACTAAATATTAAGGTTTGGGGTTATTGATGTTAGACCACTTATTTTATTGGTATGAATTATTAGAAGAATCTACATCTCTCATGGGAAAAATACCTTGTGAACTACCAAATGAAATTAATGTCTGCAGCTGCAGCAGTAATGCCAAAAAATTCCAGGGAAATTTGGGTATAACGCATGGACTCAGCATTCAAGTAGGTTCACCTAAGGAGTCAGTGGACTTGCAATTTCAGCAGCAGAGCAAAACAGAAACTTTGTAGACTGCATTCAGGAAGTTCCTTCCCCAGAACTGAGAGCTTGTGGCAGTAGTTACAGAGGTGAGTGGGTAGGTGACGAGGGAAGTGGCATATATCATACCGGCAAGCATGTGGATTTTTACATGTTTTGGAGCAATAAAGAAATGTAGATGAACTAGTTATAAAGTAGAACATACACCTGTACCACGAACTAACAAGTTTCAACAGATTTAAGAAAAAAAAAAAAGTGTGCTTTTGCTGCTGTTTAAATTATCTTTGTTAGATAAGAAGCTCCAGTTAATCATTTATAGGATATGCCTGCAAAACCAATCTCTCTTTGTTGGTGGCTTAATATGCTAAACAAGTATTGATCATCTTGCAGGTAACTGCTAGAAACTGATCATTCAGCTAACATTCAACCAGTTATAAAAAGACTTAGTGGTTCATTAATAAATCAGGTAATCAAAAAATCCCGGTCATGTATAGATTACAAATTTCCTGTACCCTAGGTACATTAAGAATGTTCAGATCATATTGCAGTAATGTTACCAAGTTCAGCCCAACACTTTCTCTTAGGCATGTGTGCTCTAATAGCTGCAGTCAAGAAAAATTAGCATAGCTGCTGCCAAGAACCTCCCTTCATGCAGCCAGAACAGTTAGATCAAGAACATGAGAACTCCTGATATAAGGCATCAGGAATACCCCTGCAACCCTCACCCCCAACAGAAACTTTCCAGTCCTACAAAAGCAGTTATGTACTTCTTGCCTTTTTCCTGCAGTGAAAGGGATAAAAAAAAATATTCTCCCAGTGTGTGCCATCAACTTCATAATGCATGCAAAGGAATAGCATCACCCCTGAAAACAAATATCAGTTAACACTGGCTGTGTAATTGCTTGTTGTCTTTTCTTTTTGATTAAATTACATCATTATTTTTTGTTCTCAGCTGCAGTGTGTAAGAATCAGTCACAGCAATATGTCTGAAAACAGTGACACTCACTCACATCGTTATTTCTCTTCCTACTTAATAAATACTTCTGATTCAAACAGAGCTACTAATAGGTATTCTTACAACTACTACTGCATGAAGAGAGAAATTTTCTTAAAAGTTTGTATGTGCTCTACTATGATAGGTCTCTAGAAACCGTAATCTGAAGTTATCTCAATGACTGCAATTAACAATTAGTTCTAAAGAGCAGAAAAGCAAAAGTTCTAAGGAAGATGTATAAATTAATGTATATCTTTTGAAGATACATCACAATCTAACAATAACTGACTTGCCATATCACTACTATTCCTATGTAAAAGAGGACCTAAGAGTAATAAAACATAAAAACACTACAAACAAAACTAAATTTGAAATCAAACACATTACAGAATATTGTTGCTTTTCTATTTTTGCATTTCTTAACAAAAATCATGTCCAAATTGATCACAGCAGTCAACATTTTCATTTTTATTCAAACATCATTTTCTGATATAAAATGATGGGATAGAAATTTTTAACTTTGTTGAGTGGGTGAACACAAAACTGAGCCATCTTTATGTTCTGTAGAGATCTCAGATCATGCCTGCTGTATATTACAATTTAATTATTTAATCTGATATTGTACACAAATGTTCAGAGAAAATAGCACCAAAACAGTTCAATTTGTCCATGGCCTCTGAATATTCTTTAAGCCATATATTTCCTTTGAAATATTAAAATGGCTGATTAAGAAAAGTAAATTTTTTAACACAGGTTAGCAAATGTTACACAATACTAATCACAGAGGGAACGGCAATGCTGCTGATACTGCCTTGGCTCCTTCTACACTAAGCATCACTGGAGTATTTTCTAATAAAACAACAACAGCTGTTCCTAGATATATGATGCCAATAACAGTTGCCAGTCACAGAAAACTTACAATAATACAGTCATTTGCCTTTAGTATTGCATGAAATGACAGGTAAAACATACTGACAGAACTTGGAGGAAACAACATAATACCTGGCATTTTCCTACCTGTTACAATAAAATTCCGAGCTAATCAGTCCCTCTCCAAATGCAGAAAAGCACAGATGGTACATAAAGGGCATCAAGAACAGTGCAGTGATTCAGCCCCAAGTCTCATCCTCATAACACCATGGGAAGTAGAAGAAAGAAGACTCAGCTAAAGACATTGAAATGATTGACTCAGACATCAGTAGACCTTTCTGCCCATCATGTGGAATTTCACATTAATGTATATACAATGGACACCATTCAATCATCAAACTTCCTTAATTGGGATGTTTCCCAGGAAACCAATATAGCCATTATAACTGTAACAGCGTGTGCAGCAATGACCACTGTAAAATGGGATGCTCCCTGATAGCTATATGAGGTTTATAAGAAACAGGCAATATTTTTGTAAATTTAAACCTGTTAAGAAAATCACTCTTAAGACTTTTGAAATTAATAAAGGCAAAAAATAATCATTTTTCACTCACTGATATTAAATCCTCACAGATGATGGTTCTTCCTGGATTGTTTCAAATGGTAACTTAGATACCTCACTTTTATACAACATATGAGCTGATTACAAGCATGTCTGATTTCAAATTATGAATATTATATTTGGTTGAATTTGGTGCCTTTTACTTCCATCCTTCCCAGCTATAACAGGATCTTTAATGAAAATTTACTAAAAGGAAAGGAAATACTTATAGGCAAAATCTCCTGGGACAGCATGAGGACAGATTTTCTTAAAATCATTCTAAATTATTTCTGGGACATATTATATACTTCTTATCTTTAGTGAGAGAAAGAAATTTCTTCTCTTAGACTCCACATTCAGTAGGCTCAGAGCAGATAAAAGAAAGAATTCTAAAATCAGAACTTCAAAATGAGAATTCTAAAATGTTACAAGTTGATGGTGAGATTACTGTTGAAGAGAGAACATCCTTTCCACTGAAACCATAATGCTGAAATACACTGGAAATGAGTGAAGTAAAAAGCGGATAATTTTCTTTTATGTAGAAGATTCTGTAGGACTTTGGAGTCCTCACTTTATTTTTTTTTCCACTTACAAATATGAAAATGCAGTCTGATGTTCCTTTGCTCAGCATATCAATACTCCTTATAAAAATCTACAGGATCATCAACAACTCCAAAATGTAAAACACCATTCACAGAATCACTGAAATCAGAAAGAACATTTGGAGATCATTTAGTCCAATAACCACTGCTCACAGCCATGTCCAGCCCAACTCTGAACGTCACCAAGGATGGAGACTCTACAGCCTTGCTGAGTAACCTATTCCAGTATTTGATTATCCTCATGCTGACAGAATTTTTACTAATGTTTAAACACAGCAATTGGTGTTTATTGCTTCATGTCTTGTCTGTGTGCACATGTTTTCCACCCTCCATCAGGTATTCATACATACTGGCAAAACCCCAAGAGTCTTCTCTTCTCCAGTCCAAACTACCATATCTGTCATATCTCTGCTTTACCTGATACGATGTATGCTTCATCCCCATATCTCCTTCATGGGCCTTCAGTGGACATGCTCCAGTATGCCCATGTCTCACTTGACTGGGGAACTCGGAACCGGACTCATCACTCCAAATGAATTTCACCAGGGCTTAACCAATGGATGACCTCCCTTGACCTGCTGGTGATGCTCTTTCCAAAGCAATTCAGGGTGCTCTTGGCCTTCTTTGCTACAAGGAGACAAACTTGTACTATATTTCTAGTAATTTTACTTTGTGATTATATTGAGCAGTAATATAGAACTAGAGCTGAATTTTGAAAATCACTAGGCTCTTATGCAGAGATCTTAGTTGCCAAATCAACACACCTTGCAGGACAACTGTATTTAGTACAGGGTTGCAGAGTCAATTAGTGTCCAATCCCAGTGCTTCCATTAACTAGATTAACCTAGTTTCTGATTAGAGTACAAAAAAGAATAAATCCTAGCAGACTTCCGACAGAGAAAGAAACCGAGGAAGAAAAACAAAAGACAAACTTCTTGGATGCTTCCTATGTCTAAAAGCTGAGATTGGCAGCATTTTCATTTAGAAGTGTCTAACGACAAAACAAAATTGAAGTATACTCTTCAAAGGTAGTCTTACAGCACTGTAGCTGATGAGAAATCCCCTCTACCGAGGGCTACTGTGCAGGCACAGCACACTCAAACATACTGCCTGTCCTGAGATTCCAGACCTGCTGCTAGCAAGTCCCTCTCTCTGACGTACTGATATCAAGTGGGAAATTATGAGATTTTACTGAAGGTTTTGACATTGCAGTGGAGAAAAACCCATTATATCACTGAGGAAGAAGCTCCTCTGCTTATCCTCCTCTAGTCAGGTATTGAGAAAGTTGAAGAAATGGAAACAATGTTCAAGAAACAGACTGATTATTATTCTCTGTGTTTTACTTGAAGAAGCATTCCAGTTCTACCAGCCAATTACATGCTCCTTTTTAGGAAGTGTCACTGACTGCCATTTATTTATATTAAAACAAACAAACAAACAAAAAACCCATAAACAACAAAACCCTCCTAGAACGTTTCTTAGGATTTCTTCTTGTCGTATTTACAGCTCACTGCAATTTGTTAGAATTAATAAAGTGAAAAATTTCGCTAGTATGTTTTATTCTATAGGCCAAATAAGCAACGAGAAATAACCTCATGCTAGATGGTGGCAAACAATGAAGCAGACACATATGTTTGCTTTTTTCCCCAAGCATAAACAGAACATAGAATTTCCCTGACTAATAAATTTACTTTCATTTTAATTAAAACAGAACATTTAGTTAGATTTCCTCCGTGCTGTCAAAGAATTAAATAGATAAATGGCTAGCAGGGGAAAAAATGACAACATTTTCTTTAGTGCCCCAATTGTAAACATAATCGATTGCTACCCATCTGTTCACAAAAGGTGTTTTGGAAAGACACATCATACAAAGCCTTATTTCCTGTAAAAAGCCTTACTAAAGTACTTTGCTGTTGATCTTGTAACTTCCAAAATGAAAGAAGCTTTTTGCAAAGTGGAATCTGCCAGTTCTCTTTCTACATATCTTTATATAAACTGTCATTACTGGTTTACTCTTCCAATTCTTTCTACTATTAAATCAAAACTACTGAAGAGTGGCTCCCTATCACAATGCCAAATGCACAGATTCTAACCAAGACTGAAACTATTATGTAAGAATCACAGAATGGCTTGAGTTGGAAGGGACCCCTAAGGATCACCTAATTCCACTCCTCCTACCTTAATGTGGGGCATCTTTCACTACTAGAGCAGATTACTCACAGCCCTGTCCAACCTGACTTTGATGCCTCCTTCCAGCGAAGTAACATCCACAACTTCTCTCCCAGTGTCTCACCACTCTCATTATAAAAAAAAAGTCTTCCTCACATCCAATTCAGAGTCATGTACAAGAAAAGGAAAAAGATCACTCCTTTTCTGTGGTATTTAGCCAAACTACCAAAGTTTGATCAATGTGTACTGTCCAGGAAAATAACAAGTTTTCTTTAAGAAATTCAAGAAATTAATAACCAGCCACTTTTTTTTTTTTTTTTTGGTAGTTTATTCACTTCTGTACTTGGAAATATTAATTTACTGATGAAAAGTCCCATCCTTCTCATCTCTCATTCTTTCACACTTAGGGATATGTAGTTAAACTAGAGAAATACAAAATAGGTCAGGTTGCATCTAGCAGTATGAGCGGGATGAATGCCATCACTATTCTATTCTATCTTCCAATCTGTTCATCTTCCCAAAAAAGTAAGAAGGAAGAGCTGCAGAGCTACAAGCAGTCAGTCTTATCATGAAATCCCTTCCAAGTTTGTAGAGCAAATCCTCCTAGAAGTAATTTCCAAGCTCATGGAATAAATAAATAAATAAATAAACCTGTCTAGCAAGTATGGATTTACCAAGAGTAAATCCTGCCTGTCCAATTTGTCTTCTGTGATGGAACGTAGACAAACAGAGCAGTGTTGACTACTTTATTTGAATTTAGTAAGGTCTTTAGCCCAGCCTCCCACAGTATCTTTATAGCCAAACTACGGAGTGTTGGACAGGGTAGGCCACAAGGTAGTAGAAGACTGACTGGAGCGTAAGTCTACTTCCAGGAATGTGTTTGCCAAGAGTTGATACTGGTCCAAATACTTATTATCATCTTCATCAACAATATGAACAGTGAGTCAGAATGCAAGCTGACAGATGAGATCAGATTGGAGGGAGTGGTTAATGCTGGGGAGGGATGGGGTGGCATTTGGAGAAGTGATCTACGAAATAGCCACAGAGATGGTCTGGCTACTGGAGGATGTGATGTGCACAGAGAAGCTGCAGAAGCTGGGTCTGTTTGCCTGGAGAAGAGAGAGAAGGTGCAGCATGGAGCTAGTGGCAGAAGCAGCAGAGGCAACAGAGCCAAGCTCTCATGCAAGATGCACACAATGATATGACAGGGGACAGTGTGCAGAAGTGGCAATAATGCAAAATTCCCATTGGATATAAGGAAGCACTTTTTCATGGTGAAGAAGGCTAAGTAAAGGGACAGGCTGCTCAGAGAGGACTTCTGCACTATGGACTTCTGAAGAGCCTTGAGGAGGTTTTTCAATCTAAAGTTTTCTTTGAATCTTTGAAACTAAGCTAATGTCTTAAAAACAAACTAGCCCTTTCATTTTCTTTTCCTATATTGGCAATCATAAAAATACTCTTCCAGATAGGCAAATGCAGTACATCTTAACTCAAGAGAGCTGTGCAAGGAACCAGTTTCATATTTCTTTTCTCGTGAGAAAGTCTATTCTCAGTTGGCTCTGCTGAAGACAATAAAGTCAAATTTTGAGTTTTATAGGATCAGCAGTGAGAAAGGAAAACTGTATTTATTAATAAAATGCATACACTAATAAAAGGGACAGACAGCTATATGCATGCAGAGGACAAATCTATTTGAAAAGTACTATTTTTACAATATTATTTCTGTATATCAGAAAAACATGATGTATACACACACACAAAAAAAAATTAAAAATCTTAAAGTTGGTCTTTAAAGAAATTTTTAAATAGAAATACCTGCAGCATTTTTTTTTCCAAAGCTAGTACCTTATTATTTCTTTCCAGTCCTTTATAGTAGAAGGCTACAGATTAATGATCCTTTTTTTGATCTTCCAAATGCTTCAATAATAGTAATAGTCCATTGCTGTAAATGAAAACTCAGCATATAGTATGCATATATTTATGCAACTAACATAACATTGCTTGAAGATGATTGTTGTAACACTTACACTATAGAGACTGTTTTATGTTCAGATGGTTCGAGTTAATACTACTTACTATTATTTTCATCTAACATCTGTTTGATTTTGACCTTACTTGCATGCTGCGTTGTACCACATCTGAAAATATTTGCTGCATTGGCACTTAGTGGAAACAGTACATCATCATAACTCAAATGAATAGGAAAAAATCGAACTCCAGCGTTGTCCTGCTTTGTGTCAATGCAGCATCAGCTTTAATAAACAGATATTATTAAATTCCAACACAGATATTATTAAATTTGGGGGTTTATTTCCATGGCCATGACCTAAGTCCTTTAATATGTCTTTAATTAATAATGTATTATCTAATTTCATGGCTCATACTTTTGCACATGTTTTTTAAACCAACCCTATCCATTTTAAAAGCTTCATAAGTATCACTACAGTTGAAAGATAAACCACTTGTCAGCTAATGTTATAGTTATTAACATGCTGCTGTTACTTTTACAGAAATGCAAGCCCAAGGAGCTTATTACAGAATATGTACTTTCTTAAACAGGGTAGAACACAAACTTCTCTGCGTGGAAACAGCAGAAAGGTTCTCTAAGATCCTCACTCTACTGGGAAAAATAAGAAGGATACAGAGGCAGAATGCTCGAGTGGCTGGAGATGCCAGCTGCAGAACTGAGCTGTGCAGTGGCAGCAGGCAAACAGGAACCAACATGCTGGAACCGTGTGTATCAGACTGAGTCTAGGGTGGAAACATACAAGCTAAAGATGCTGGAAGACAGCTGTTTCCAGTTTTGAGCAGGCATTCATACTTGTTTTCTCTTGTTATCTCCTAGCCAAACCTCTGCCTCCTGTAGGTAAGATTGGCTCTGAGATTCATCCGTTAACATGCAAAAAAAATGTGAAGAAACCCTTGCTGGGTCCAGTAAGCCCAGCAGCACAAAAGGATGGAAATATGCAGTCCACTGCATTTCAGAAGGGCAAGCAGCATGGGGACAGCTCTGAAGGCAATGCAACAGTATACATATAAACATGCTTAAAAGTTGTTTGTTAACTTGTAAGGTTTACAGCATCTCAAAATGCCATGGAAGTATCAGTAAAGATATAGCAGTTGTGACAATGATTATTTTTATAGATTGAAATCTCATGGATTCATCCCAGAGATTCCATAATTTTTTGTTGTGTATAAGTTACACAACAAAAGTAAAGTAAACCCAAAATCTCTTTTAAAAGTAATATTTTTCTCATGCTAAGACCAAAAATGTTTTTGTAGCACATTGTAGGTTTCAACATATTTAAAACACTAGTCTGTCTTTTCAATCAGAACATTTTCTATTAAGCGTATCATGTTGAACTAATGTTTTGAGTGAGAGGCTCTAGAGACAGCATGATTAAAATGCTCTTAATTGACAGTGTTTAAAAGAACAAAAACATACGGGAATGATTACGGAGATTACACTCGCAGCTTGCCTGATAAATTGGATATAACTGCCAATGTAGAAGTTAAGAAATAAAATGTTTAGTCAGTGTCAAAGTCATCATTCTCAAAATCTAAAACAAGTTTCCAGTTCAGCTTCATAGCTGGCAGCTGAAATATGCAAGAACTTAAACACGCACACTTTTCTTTCTTTCTAATAGAGATAATCTGCAGATAAACTCTCTAAAATAAGTTTCTTTCTTTCCTGTGATTCAGGAAGAAGGCAGAACAACTCTATCAATTCTATTGACAGAGTTGCTATTTCTATAAATGGAGCACATGGCCATGATTTTTATCAGTCTTAAGTTTTACATTTTGTTTTGGCAATAAAATCAATTTCTTGACATTCCAGATTTCAGTGTCATCATAGAATCAGCTAGGTTGGAAAAGACCTACAAGATCATCCAGTCCAACCATCCACCTTCCACCAATAACCCTACTAAACCATGTCTCTCAACGCTATATCTAAATGTTTCTTGAACACCTCCAGGGACAGTGACTCAACCACCTCCCTGGGCAGCCCATTCCAGCGCCTGACCACTCTTTCAGAAAAGTAGTATTTCCTAATGTCCAGCCTAAATCTCCCCTGGCGCAACTTGAGGCCATTCCCCCTCGTCCTGTCACTAGTTACAAGAGAGAAGAGGCCAACCCCCAGCTCGCTACAGCCTCCCTTCAGGTAGTTATAGAGAGCAATAAGGTCTCCCCTGAGCCTCCTCTTCTCCAGACTGAACAATCCCAGCTCCCTCAGCTGCTCCTCATAAGGCCTGTGCTCCAGACCCCTCACCAGCTTCGTCGCCCTCCTCTGAACACGCTCCAGGGCCTCAATGTCTTTCTTGCAGTGAGGGGCCCAAAACTGGACACAGTACTCGAGATGGGGCCTCACCAGGGCTGAGTACAGAGGGACAATGACTTCCCTACTCCTACTGGCAACACTATTTCTGCTACAAGCCAGGATGCCATTGGCCTTCTTGGCCACCTGGGCACACTGCTGGCTCATGCTCAGCCAAGCATCGACCAATACCCCCAGGTCCGTTTCCTCTACACAACTTTCCAGCCACTCTGCCCCAAGCCTGTAGCGTTGCCTAGGGTTGTTGTGGCTGAAGTGCAGGACCCGGCACTTGGCCTTGTTGAACCTCATCCCATTGGCTTCAGCCCAGAGATCCAGCCTGTCCAGATCTCTCTGTAGGGACTTGCTACCCTCAGGGAGATCGACACTTCCTGCCAGCTTTGTGTCATCTCCAAACTTACTGAGGGTGCTCTCAAAGCCCTCATCTAGGTCATCAATAAAGATATTGAAGAGGACAGGCCCCAGCACCGACTCCTGGGGAACACCTCCTCGTGACCAGTTGCCAGCTGGATTTAACTCCATTCACCACCACTCTCTGGTCCCTGCCCTCCAGCCAGCTCCATACCCAGCAAAGAATGTACCTGTCCACGCCACGGGCTGCCAGTTTCTCCAGGAGAATACTGTGGGAGACAATGTCAAAGGCTTTGCTGAAGTCTAGGTAGACCACTTCAACAGCCTTTCCCTCATCCACCAGTTGGGTCACTTGATCATAGGAGATCAGCTTGGTCAAGCAGGACCTGCTGCTCACAAACCTATGCTGGCTGGGTCTGATCCCTGGTTGTCCGGCAAATGCCGTGTGATCTCCCTCAGGACAATCTGCTCCATAACCTTTCCTGGCAATCATGCAGCAGAAGAGAGGTACATATGTGTACAAGGCTGGTGCTTCATGCAGTTTTAGCTTTTGTCATTATTAGGGTAGGATAGGACAGAAAAGTTCAGTTGGCAAGGACCTTCAAAGACCATCTAGCCCAACCACCTGACCTTCAGGGCTAACCAAAAAACATATTATGGAGGGCATTGTCCTCTCATTGTCCCCTTGGACACTGACAGGCGTGGGGCATCAACCACCTCTTCAGGAAGCCTGTTCCAGTGTTTGACCACCCTTATGATAGATATTTTTCCCAGTGTCCACTCTGAGCCTCCTCTGGTGCAGCTTTGTGCTATTCCCTCATGTTCTGTCATTGCTGAGCAGGAGCAGACCCCGGCACCTCCCTCTGCTTCCCCTCTGCAGACAGCAATGAAGGCACCTCTCAGGCTCCTCTTCTCCAAAGCAGGTTAACATCAGGCTAGTCACAGGATTCTGCAAAGATCCATGTGTAGGATCCAATTACAGTAATCAGCTTCCATGATTACAGTGGACTAAATTGGGTCTCCATGTGTTTTCAGGATCTTTAAAATGTCACAGTTGACTTGCTTGCAACTGTTCATTTTAGGATATTTGTATAGTTTAGATTGTACAAATGTTATCATATTCTTGAACCACCAGAAACATGTCACTATTTCTCAATTAATTAAAATACTATTTTCATATTTATGAGAAATCATCTGTGACAGAAATAATAGTTTTTGTTCACATACATCTATTTTCAATAATCTTAAGACAGTAATTAATACCTTGTACAGCAGCAATATGAAAAATCATTTAGCAGTAAACACTAGAGTACACTAAAATGATTTCTGTTAAATGTTTAACGAACTCAAGATCAGGTCCCATTGCATATTCACAGAGAAGCACCACAGCATGTTCAGTTCTCCATTAACTTCACTGAAGTTGGATCACTAAGAAAGATGGCAAGTCAGTTTGCTGGTATATTACAAAAAGATAAAACAACACTGATGTATTCTGCGTACGATCTGGATACAAAATACTCGTGTTATGGAGGTGTATTTGTGTATGTGAAAAGTATTACAGAATTCTGCATGTTCTAGGAGTAAATAGCCATCAGTCAATGTAGGATGTGTCTTTACGTGTATATATATACATGTATATATATTTATGACTGCTGAATCAGGAAAAAGACATCTGGGGACCACATACACTAAGAAGATATTTAGATATTCTTACACAAGAGTTTCATTGGAAAAATTCAAGGTAACATCTCCATCTCCTCTGTCAAAGGATCTTACACTACATAAGATGTTTGATGTGTGTTTTTTATTATTATTATTTTATTATTATCATTATTATTAACTGTAAAATCTAAGCTCGAACTGCTGGTTTGAACCTCTTACTACCTTCTTTGGTTTTCGTTCATATACCCACAGAAAATATTTCCAGATTCCTCTCTCTGCAATTTTTATGTCTTTCAAGTACTTCATACTGTGGGATTGTCCATAATATACAAAAAGGTTCCTGTTGGGGAAATCACAGAAGTAGCAAATCTCTCCATCTCTCAGGATTTGCTACTTTTTCTTATTCCTGTCTCATTCCTAGAGTTGAAACAGAGATCCTGTGATATATTGGTATTTTATTCCCTTGAAAAATTATCTCATTCAATTCCCTAGCCTTTTTATAATGGCTTCTTTTTGACAGAAAGAATGAAACCCTATTTTCAAGTGTTTCTGTCTGCCACTAGCTCTTGCAGCGTAGTGGAATACTCCACATGCCCTTACCATTAAAATTTCGTCTATATCTTTTCAATTTTATGCTTTTAACAGGTGTTAAATAAAGTCAGGTTCAAAGTTTTCAGGAATTATTTTTATTCATACTATTCCCTCCCTGTCTGTTTTCGATGTCATTTAAAGATGATACCTTTTTTCTGTATTTTTATTTTCTATTCTTTCCTGTTTCCATTTTTTCCTTTGTTCTCAGTATAGAAAAATGCAAATTTCCAAGTATTTACTGGTTTTTGGATGTGGCCATTTCTTTTGTACTGACATTTGCTCTCATATTTGTAAATTCATATAGTAATTTCTTATATTTTTTTTTTGCACTGCTGTTACAATTTTTTAACCTACTTTTCCTGCCTAAGACTGCTACAACATTATCTTATTCCTCGGAGTTCAAGAAAAGACCTCTTTGTGCTAAGGAAGCTGTCTCCAAATAAAATTCTTATTTTGAATTTCATACTTGCACTCTTCCTTTTCAAAGGAATGGGTAGATTAAAATATTCAAAGAAAAGGATTCTGTCCCTTCTCCCTCTTTGTAATTTGTTCTTCAAACAATTATTGCTGAGTACCAAAACACTTAAAAAACGCCTGTGCTGAAAAGGAGAAAACTGTGACTGACAGCTTTGTTTCTCAAATACAATGTTCCTTTCTACTGCCAGAGTAGAGCAGATTTTCTGTGTTCTGTACAGAGCTTTCTTGAGAATTGATGGGAGACCATAAAGCAAACTACTACTTTCATTACATTGCACTTCAAATGCAAGATGTATTTCTTCAGCCGCATCTTCTTGAACATGAACATAAACCTTAATTTACTTGTGCATTTCTACACAAAGTACTACATCATACACATGCTTCCAAGATAATGAGCGAGAAAGCAGCAAGAAAGTCTGCCAACCCTGACATAAGTGCAAGCTAATGCAAACGTAACTGTTTGTGAAATTGGTTTAGGACTACTGGTCTCTGGAAAATGTTCCCACAAGTTCCCTGATAGAAAGGCACAGAAAAATTGCAGTGAACACCAAATAAACTGTTTTAAGGGAAACAACTCTCTGATGAATCAGGCATTATACATATTTAATTTAAAGGGAAGGAGGAAAATCTGTTTAGGATGATTTAAGGAGATATAAATGAAACAGTAAGCCACATACTAAGCTTTCTCAAACAAACAAGTCAACAACCTACCAAACCTGCAGCAATACAGTAAAACATGGAGATCCCAGCCCCATCTAACATTATTTTACTGTTCCCATTGCAGCTGACCACTCAGGCTTGGATAAAGGATAAAAAGTTTACTGTGTAAGGAAACAATTCAACTGTATTAACCTCTGCCATTGTGGCTTATCCTGTTCTTCAAAAGACACGTACAAAGCAGATGTTTTGAGGTACTCATTATCCCTTCTCTTCTAAGTATGAACTTAGCTCATTGCTTGAAAAAATGGGGTTTAAGTATTTCTTTAAATTCTTTGCTACCACTACCACTTTCTGATGTTCCGTGATTCTCACATTTTCACATAATTTTCACATCACTACTACTATTCAGTCTCTACTTCTTTCTTCCTTCATTTCCAGCACTGCTCATCCATAAATTTTTCCTTAACATGCCACCACCTTCTCTCTTCATTGCACATAATGTGAAAACCTGAAATTTAATCAAGATTAGTGTACCAGTTTCCATGCATCAAGTGAACTGCCAATATAGAAGTTATTTTACAGTAGGCATCTGTCAACATTTCTTGCATGCACTATTAATTAGTACAGTATTTACTGCATCAGGGCAAGCAGGGCACAGACAAGTAAAGCAGTACATAGTTGCCGTGGTCAAGGTGCTTAAAGCCTGGGTAAGTGAAAAAGTGTAAGCTTGAACCTGATTGTTAGAGGTAAAACCCTAATTATGACCTTATTCTCCATATTCTCTCCTCTCCCTGCTGACCTGATTCTAGGAAACGTGAGACCTAGAGACACTCTGACAATCAGATGCAGTTTTGTTTCAATGTGGTTATTTCCCAGTCACTCTTCTCAGGACTGCTGACTCCTGCTTAACTAACTGCCAGTGAAGTTGTCACTTACTTTTCACTCTTTGTGCATAATCCAGATTGAGAAAATGTGATCTTTTTCATACTTTCTGAATGCAATTTCATTAACTTTCAGTATTTTGAGTACAGTTCTGTGGATACTACATTTTATTAGAAGAATAACAGTATACAAACAGTAAATCTAATCAACACGCGGAAGGTTAATAACGGGATAGTTATTCACAAAACATCAAAAAGCAAGCATTCCTTCTCATCCAGCTCTTGAACAAAATCCTCCCATGGTGTGAATTTCACATGATCTGAAAGGAAGCATTGTTTCTTTTTGGAAAACTACTCTGTCTTCTAACAGACTGTTAGAATATTTTAACAAGTAAAAAGCCCTTCCAGTAGAGAAGAGCACAGAAAAGCAAAAAGAACACTGATTTCTTGGCACTAGAGAAGTGAACTATATTTTAGTGATGCTGTTGTAATGACTGCAGATGGTTTCCCACGCACATAGGCTAGTAAATAGAAAAGCACAATAGAAAACAACAGAGAGCGCAAAGAGACAATAAAGTCCACACCAAACTGTATACTTTGAGTATATTATGGCTACCCTGCTTATTTGCAGTACCACGAGCCAACAGGACACACCAGATCACCTGATCTGGTGATGGCTGGGCAAATGGCTGGGCAAATGGCTGGGCAGTGACTGCAGGATGAAGCAGAAGGCTGAGCTCACCTGCAACAGAGCAGAGCCAGGAACAGCCCTGGGCCCTACCATGAGCTCGAGGAGTTCACGGTGGAGGCACTGGATTAGATATGCTTGGGTGACCCATGAGGGCAATCCATATCCCGAGCTGAAGGAGAGCACAGCTACTTATCACTCCCTCAAGGCTCCTTGCACAAGATGAGATGAAATAAAATTATATTCGCTTTCCAGCTATAAATCTGCTTATTAGTGTGATCCTGGCTGTGTGAGAGAGATACATCAGTCAGATAGGAAAACATAGGATTTTCCATGGTGCTTCAGAATACTGGACTAACACTACTCCATGTCCCATATTCAGAACAAGATAAATCACAAAAAGGCTTGTATTCATGCTCAGACAAATATGTTTTTCAGTGGTTGAGCTTAGGAAGCTAGTCCTTCCTGAGCCCAGCAAAAAACTGGCGAAAGCCCTGGAGCCTAGGAATGCAAGGATAGTGCTCTTATATAATGAAAACTGAAAGCATTACGATGAGCATGTGGAGGCTGAGTAGAATGATCCTATTTTCCCCTGAGCTTTCAAAGAATGATTAGAGTAACACAGATGTTAAGAACTTCTAAGGCTAGAAGGATAAACAGTACTACCCAACAAAACCATTTCTACCATTCAATCTGAAAAGCCTCACCATAAAAAAAACCCAACAAACTACAACAACAAAAATGAAATCTCACTTCATCTTACAGCAATAAGGTATTGATACGCTTTCTTTTTCCTTTGCTTATTAATTAGGCTACACTAATTATCCTTACAGACAGAATGTTAATAAAATTGTGATTTTTGGTAAAATTTTCAAAGTGTACTGTTACACTTCTAACACCAGGACTTAAAAAATATTAACTATCTTGTCTATGGCTGAAATAAACGGAACTTTTCAGCTCTTATTTCAGAAGACTTATTTTTCTCATCTTGGATAATTCTTTTGCCACCTTCTCAACAGTATTGAGAACATCCTTATAGCAACAAAGGCAATCCGAGCTATATACAGTATTCTACCAGCGGCCTTTCAGTGTGTACAGAAATGGAAGATCATTTCCCTTTTCTTCTCTTTGGTCCCCCTCCTACACAGTCAAGGTCCCATTCAGACTTTTATTTTTACATAATAGGGTATTGAAAATTTCCTGTTAAGACCATTTTCTGTGAAGATTCATTAGCACTTTCCTGACAGAGTGTTTTAAGAAAAAAAGGCCTGCCATCATAAAATAACTTAATCTTGCAGTACTAAAATTCTTTCTGTTGAATTACTATAATTTCACTACAGGATACAAGATCAATCTACAAGTTGTGTCTTTCCTTCCTCATAACTTATTATATTAACAATATACATTTCACTTGCATATTGTCCTAGTTTTTTTTGAGCTGTAAACTACCAACACGAGATTATGTGCAAACCTAAATGATTCAGATGTCTAATACATATTATTACCTTGTTCCTTAGGTAGATTTCCTGGCCTGAAATCACCTCCTTGAGGAAAAGCTTTTGCTATTTCAGTTTTGAATCTGAATAATATATGAAACTAACTCTATATAAAATCAGATTGCTTGAATATACAAGTTGCTGGTAAATAATGTAGAGAATTATGACTATACAATATCATCCCACACACATTACTTGATCAGATGCTCAGCATAAGTATAGACTTAAGACTATACAGATCTTAAAGATTTATTCCTTTCTTCACACTACATCTTTTACTTTCAAGTATTCAGCTTTATTAAAAAAAAATTAACAAGAGAGGCTCAAAAAACATTCTGAACATTTCTGAAGGACACGTCACCTCAATTTTACCATGTGTTCCTCTTCTGATTATCTTAACATCAGGTGGTGGCAAATAAGCAGTTATATGAGAAAGAGGAGGCCAGTGCTTCTTTTCAAATATGTTTCTGTCCCAAAGTATGAAGAAGGGAGAATATCTACAACAGACTACTCTCTACAGAACATTTACACAATCTGAGCAGACTCTGAGTTTCATTAGGTTTCTCCAGTATCAGAGAAATAAGGAAAGGTTTAATTTTGACATTTAGGCAGGGAACAAGAACAGTCATCAGTACAAAGATGAAAAAGACATTTTTATGTGGAGTAAATTCCTCTTCTCCTATCTGAACACAACTGCTGTCCAATAGATAGTCTAGTCCAAAACTACACAGTGTGATTTTTTAAGAGCCATCATATCAAGTTGTGAAGAGACCTTTATACTGATATGTAGTAGGTAAATAAACAATGTAATTAGCATATTCTTATGATAAATGTTCTGAGTGGCACATTATTGAATATAGAAATTATGAAACTGAACTTTGCACATGTATAAATGCTACACTCAGGTAAAATATATTTAGATTAGGGATTCATTTTGTAGACTCTCTTCTATTGGCTCATGAACTTACTGCAAAAGCTGTAAGGAGAGATGAAAGAAGCCAAAAAGAATATCACACAGAAATCAAGAGGCTGTCCTCCACACTATTCAGAGAAAGAAAAGTATTCCAAATGCAAAGAGTTCTGTCACCTTTTCCAGCAAAGTTCAGTTCAGTCTTCCTGGAAACAGAAAGTAGATTGGTTTGAAATTCATGGTCTAAGTAACCCATTTCAGAAGGTCTATACAAAATGATGTATATATATTCTTTTGGAGGATTCTGGACATGTGGGCCAGCTGAAATGATGAGACTGTAGTTATTCAGCAAGAGGAACTGCAAACCCATGTTGTATGAAAGTTAAACACAAAATTGTATCTAAATGTTTGTTCCAGAGAAAATAATGTGTTTTTTTCATCTTTTGTTTTATACCAAAATTCCTATGTAATAGAGTTTTGAGCTCTGAGTAGAAACTTGTGTGCATCAAGTATAAATGTACTGATGGTGTGTTAAATGTAAAACACAAAATTATAATATTCTTAACTTCTTCGTTAGCATACCAACCACAAAAACTGAAGTCACTCATTATTAAGATGTGGGGATTTTACAAATACTATAAATCTCAGTGAAGGCTTACTAGGGAAAAGTAATTATGCTCATATCCAGGATTCATTTTAAAGACTCTTTCTTCCATTGGTTACCAAAATTAACTGAAAACAGGTCTAAGAACCTGAAATGAAATTTAGTGAAGACAAAAGACTATCTCTTGTGCTAGTGAGAGAAATAAAAATACTTATTTTTGGTACATTCAACTTTGATTTTATGATCCAAAAATTCTTTTAAAAAAATGCCTTTAAAAAAAAAAAATCTAGCAACATTAGATGGCTTCAGGGCCCTTTAAATTCTCTAGTTTCACTGTACCAATCTAGTGGTTGAATTTTTGTTTTCATTCTTTTCATTGATGTGAAAAAGCAATAGAGGGCAGACTAATTACCTCTCAGCACAGGTATGGGATGGTTGTTATATATTGCTAAGTACCATATGGTAGCTGACTTATATCTGTAGACAAATGAGAAGTTATTAGCAGCCCTAGTTTCCTAAACAGCACACAGGCTGGTTATGTCTATGCTGTCTAGTTTTGTACAAGCAGTAACACTAAGGTTCAAATGTTGCCATTTGAGTGAAAAAAAGAGATACGATATGCTGAAATATCTATAAATTCTGCAGTATGCTTTAACTAAATTCTTCTGACCTACGTAGGGAGTAACAATCTTCTAGACAATCACTTCAGGATTAAAAAAAAATAAAATGATTAAGTTCTTAAGACAAGTAACAAAGTTTACAGTGTTGCACTTCGCTATTTAAAAAGTATGGCTGTTCCCACCTTCTTATTTTTTTAAAATGTGCCAAAGAGAATTACACTGTAAAAAGATGAGGGTCCAAACATGACAATTCCACACATCTTGCAGTTTTGTTTTTAAAACCAGTGGGCCTCCGTCCTATCCCAGTTGTGAATCTGAGCCAGCTTGATTCCTAACAATGTTATTCATTCTCTTCCTCTACCAGATTCCTGTATACTCTTCCTTCTTCTACCTTGGAAATGTAGGAAGTGGGTGAGGAAAAAGTATAATGTGTTATCTCAAAGTAAAAATTCCAGCTACTACAACAACGGCAGTAAACACACGACAGTTTAGGAAAAGACTGTGTGTGTAACTTTCAATTATAGTACTCCGGATTGATTTGGATTGTGTTCTATGTCACAATACAGCTAAACAATGAAGCACGTTCATCTTTTATCAGTTTGCTGCTAACATGCCAAAACAAGAGTTTCATTTGAGAAAGATTCTGATAGCATGTTACAATTGTTATGCAATTTTCCAGTTTCCTCTTATGAGGAAAGATTCTTCTGGTTTCTAACAGCTCATCAGATAATCCCTTAGAAACAGTGGAAAGCAAAGTGTAGCCAAAGTAAATATTAATTTAGAACTAAATCCAAATGAAATAATGACTGTCTTTTATGTATTCATTTGGTTAAAAACCTATGCATTATCTAATGGTCATACTACTTAATACTACATAAAAGACAGAAACTGAAAAATATTGCTAAGTTGTGGGTAAATATTGTGCTGGTGGAGACATAAAAAAAACAAAACAAAACAAAAAAAAAAACAAAGGCAGTGGAAGTGCTGAAGCTCATCTAAGCAGCAGCAGTTCAAAATCAGAGAAAACAATAAAGCATATAACCCCAATTATCCAAGAGTCTAAAGGGACACAAGAAAACTTGAGATAATTGGAAAAGCCAGCTGGCAGGCTTCTAAGTCCCCTGATCTCAAACACAGAGTTCACACTTAATAACAGCCTCTCCTTCTCCCAGGGTTCCAAAGCTCAGTGAAAGGAGTTGCACTCAGCTCCAGAGCGCATGCCTTGAAATGAGGATCAAATTCAGACATTAAGATTTGTGCACACAAACATCTCGTTGCTCATGTCTGCATAATCTGAACTTACATTCTGGAGTAAACCATGAAGAACAGATCTGCTTCCTACAGCTTCTTAAAAACTTGGAGACTAGGAATTTGACAAAGTCAGTGAATGAGAGAGTTTAGGAAAGAGACTGACAAAGAATTACAGCTGGATTTGTAGCATCATATTTAAGTCAATATTATTTCTGACACAAGCTTCTCTTAATCTAAGATTGCATTCCTGAACTCTGTGGCCAAAACTGATTAAGTACAATTAAATATTTACACAAATGTATCATATATCAGTTTTCAGAGATGCCAAATACCCACTGATATTGAACACATATATATAAGATCTCTATTTCCACATATTACAGACCTCCGTGTACCAGCATTTGAACAATGCTCTTCCAACCTGAGAAGCTTTGCCTGTTTGGTTTTGTACTTAAGAAACAAGATAGAGGAACACAGAAAGGTGAAGCAAGTACCTAAAGGTCCAAAATAAAACATGAAGAAATCCATTTCATCAATCCCTCAGCGAACTTACTAGTTGCTAATGATACATTTTTAGCAAAACATGCTCAAAAGCTCCGAAGACACTTAGCAGAAAGTTAGCTGTTAAACAGTTGCAGAAAAGTTGGCTTAGGCAAAAAAAAAACAAGCAAACAAATGCTTCTGTTTAAAACATAACCAGCCCCATATATTACCTTTCTGCTGCCTTGGGTAAATGGGCACTGTTCCTCCAATGTATCTACAATGACTGCTCCAAAAGTAATGCCTCTTTTTTTTGTGTGTTTATGTATGTGCGTGTGTTGGCCCATGATATCAGAGGCAGATGTTGGTGGTGTGGTAGTAGAAGTTGAACCTTTCTGCCAATATCCTATTACATTTTGTTGCAATGTAACGGATGGCAGCAGAGGCACAGTCTGACACAATGGTGTCTGACATAGAATTGCATAGGAAGCAAAGGTGTGGAATTGAAACACTCCATGCAGAACAAATGGCCCCCACTGACATTCATCAACACTTGCTGAACATTTATGGAGACCAAACAGTGGATGTAAGCACAGTGAGGCAGTGGGTGATGTGTTTCAGCAGTCGCGTCAGTGGGTCACCTCTGCTGGTGTAGACTTTTATGAACGCGTAATGCAGACTCTTGTTCATCACAGTCGAAAATGCATAGCTAATGGCAGTGACTCTGCTGAAAAAGACTATTTTGTAGCTGAGAATTTGGTCTATCAAATAGTGCTATTGTGCTCTTTGTATCTGCTGTAGTTTCCATGGAATTAGGAAGCATTACTTTTGGAGCTACCTATGTATAATGAGATTTTACTGAACTCTATGTTTCAGGGTTGGTGGGCTCCTGCTCAATGGAATTCTGCAAGCAAATTCCTTTTATCTCTTGGAAGAAAGCTAGGGCTTTAGTGTTCCTCAGGTATTATCCTGAATCAATTTAACGTTAAGCTTCTCATACTCTGACTGATAACTTTTGATTTTCAGCTGAGGAAAAAAACAGAATCAAATATTAAACATGATCAATAACTTTGCAGGTTATTTCATGTCACTAAATTAGGAAAAGGTTTTTAATCCATATGAATTTATTGTACAAAAACACATGGATGTCTATTGAATTTGCTACATGCACACTCAGTAAACAAAATATCAGTGCACACTGTTCTATGCCACTCAGTTATTCTGTAAACTGTTGAACAGAAAATTCTTCTCTTCACATAAAGATGTAAGCCATACACTTTCACAGGTTTATGGTGACAAGATAGCTTGCATATGGCAGTTAAGACTAAGGATTTAGAAGAGGTTGCAGAACTGTGTTGGGAATTAATGGGCTGATAACATTCAGCTCAGGGGTAGAAGCTGTAGATATATTCTTATATCTCCTTCCCAGATTGTCTTGTCCAGTAAGTGCACATCTCCATAAAAAACCTTAAGCTTGAGGAAATGAAAAATCAAGCTACTGTACCCAAGTTTGCTCCCCAAAACTCTTGAGATCAACACCAGACAATTGCCACATCATTTCCAAAAATTGTAACAGACTTAAGCAAGGCTATGACACACAATTCAAAACTCTGCTTCCCTTCCCACAATTTCTTCCTCAAAGCTACTGAAAACCAAACTCGATAATGTAATTTTGGAAAGCGTCCAAAGGAATTAATAGAATTTCCTAAGTGCCTGAGTCTGAAGCAACATAAGAAAATGGATGGAAGGAAGACTGCTCTATAACAGTATAAAGTATATTTTAAAAGAATGGACACTTAGCTTTTATTTTTCTAGCCTGGAGTGGTTAGCAGTATTTCTTTTGGTGCATTTTCTGTGAGGCTGATGTTCAGTTCACTTAGGCACAACAGCACTGAGAATCAGCACTGTCAGAAGGTAAGTACCAGAGTAAGAACAGCAGGTGGAAGCCATGTTGCATCTGCTTTCACAGAAACTTCTTCACTGATCTGACCCTTTTTCTGACATCTTTGGGATGGCTAAAACTTACCTGTGCTAAATACTGTAGAAGACTACTTCATTTTTTTTTTTTTAATGTGAACATTAAATACATTTTAAGATGCAAATTTTCTGAATCAAACTAGAAGCAACAATCTTTTTCTTACTGGATGACCAGGTCACTCTCAGGAATAAGTGAATTAAATACATAATTTATTAAATGGTCTCTCCGAGGACTGCAATTTGTCTGAACAGGTTCAGTATACCATCACTATTTTGGAGACATTACAGACATTAATTTTTTTCTTTCTTTCCTCTTCCTGTTCGACACCATTCATGGGATCATTTTTGTAGCTACTATTCACTTGCTCTTTTATATGGGAAACTGAAGAGGTTTTTATTCCCAGGATGAAAAATCCCAGTTTCACAATTCCAATCTCATAACTACTCTAGGAAAGAATTCTCCAAAGACTTTGTGGGTGCCTTGCATTGACTGCCTTGTTGAGAAGTGACTATTTGCTGAAGACTGAAGTTCAGACTTCATCCCTAGCTTTTACTCTAGCCAGTTCTTAAAAGCAAATGATAGTCCTTACCCTGAAAGCTAGATCCAGAGGAACAACTCTTGCAACAATAGATTTTGCACTAAGCCCTACTGACGCTGACACTAGTACCATTCAGATAAATGTAAAGACAATGCAATGCAGTAAGCTGCAAATTGTTTTGAAGCAAACAGCTCTTACAGGAAGTAAATAATTCTCTCACCACTGAACCAAAAGTAAGGACTTCTCAGAGTTTACTGAGATTACTCTGGTCTTGCTGCCAAGCGCAAAGAACTTTGCTGATGCTTGCCCAAGTGGAAGCATGCTGGGGTCAGAAGCTGGCAAGAGGAAGAGAAGGATGAGAAATGCACTGACTCAATGCACTCCCTCAGCTCCCTGCGGGGGCCTCCAAGGAGGGACAGCGTGACTTTCTTTGCCAAACTCCCAGTTTTTCTACCTGTTGCCTTTTATCATCTTTTCTTTTAGAAAGCAAAATGACAAGTTCACATCACTGATCTGTTTTCTAAAGTCTCCAAGAAGGAAACAGAGTTTTGACATTTAATACAGATGGTGAAAACAGGCACATGGTTTGACTGCAACTCTTTAGTTTCTTGGTACAAACTCAAACTTAAAAGTATACATAAACCCATATGCTGTTTCTTCTGAAGTACAGAATCCCATTCATGTTTCCAGGTAAAGCTATGTATCTGAGAGGAAAGATCTGTAAAGAGAAAGCTCAAATACTAACTTAATATTGGGTGTAAAACTAACTGTTTACAGATTTTGGCATTTTCCTGAGCAATTTTTAAATAATAGAAACAAACACAGAGCAGAAGGAGGAGGACTGAGGAAGCTGCCTTCAGGCTCTGTTTTTCTTCTTTCTCTGGGCTTCCACACAGTCTTGCTTCATGATGTGGCAGGAGTTGTAACTCTGATTGTGAATGGGACAGAGCCAGCCCCGCAGACTCAGTCACAATCTGTGTAGAGTTCTGATGCTTGCAACACCAACACATTTCTGATGCTTTAGGAATCCTCTCAGGCCAATCCTCAACCTCAAGAGGTCATGAAGTGAAGTTTAGGTGTGAGCAGGTCCTAGGACTGAGGTTATGAAAAGTGTCTTTGCCATTTAGAAAACCACATACTCTGCTTCCCTCACAGGCAGCCTACCTTTGTTGTTTTGCTCTTCCTAATATGATGAGAACAAAATTTGAAATTTCTTACCACATTGTTTTCATACTCAAACAAGTGTTACAAAAACTGGTGATTAAGAGGAGGTGAAATAATCTCCTTTATGTTTTTTTTTTATTATTTTTATTTATTTATTTTTTTAATTCCCTGAAGAGATGCAAAGACAGTGAAATTAATACTTGATTTGACAATTTGACAGTCTATTTTAGGGTCAAAAAGAATAAAGAAAAGTTCATATTTACCATTGGCTGCCCAAGGTAGCATTAAAAATGAGCCAGTCAAGCAGAATAATGACAATGTTCTTATTATGCCCCAAATAAGACAAAACTACCTTCTGTAATCACTACATATATTGCTTCTCCACTCCTTAACCCTCGTGAATGTCATGGAGTTATGTGGTATTTTTCTGGGAAGGAGATTTTCTTTCTTATGAGAGTGGTAGGAAAGTAGGGTTGTGGGTGGTTTTTTGTTTATAGAAAAGTGAAATAAATCATTCTTTAAAAGAGCATTCTGACAGAAAAGAAAAAAAAAAAAGGAAAAATCTTCAAATCTGTAACTTGTCAATTATATAGAGACTGTAAAACAGTATCCTCGTGTTTTGTTCCGTAGGCCAGCATGTAATTGAATGCTGTGTGCATTCGTGTACATTTGTGTCTTTACAAAATATTAAATGATTATTGTCATAAAGTGGTTTTTCATTTAGGCAAATTATAGCTTTTTATTTCTTGTTCAGTTATTTTGAAGACGAATATCCTCTAACTCCTACAGATCAAAACCAAATTACTTCTTTCTCTTTTGCCCCCTAAAAGTACTAAGTATTCATAGGCCCAATCCAATCTCAACAAGAGCCAATAACATGCTTCCCTGTTTTTTTGTTGCTGTTTTTGTTATTGTTTTTCTGATAAGCCTTTTTATGTTGCTAAGTATACAACTCTTTACCACTATTTTCACATCCATGCTCTAGATGTGTGCAAATACTGTTGCTGTGTTTAATTAGAACCTTGGTGTAAAAGGGATGAGGTATTCAAAAGTACTGTTACTTATAGAGGTGGGAGCTGCTAAACTTCATAGAATTTGCATGGAGACAGTGTAGCTTTTAAATTAAGATCCTGATTCCACTTATTATTCATTTATTTGTGAGAAGCTGACTTGCAGGAGCCATGTCCTCACATCTCTCTCCTGCAAGTTTCATGCTACTCCACTGCTCTTGTCTGTCCCCTCCACCCAGTAAGTGTAGTCTCTGCTTCTAAAACACTAAGCCTAGACTGTCTTGTTTCAATTAAATGCAACAGTCTTTTGGCATTTAGTGGAACTTTTATAGTATCGGTATTATGAAATTTCAAATGGTATTATTCATCACTACTAAGAGTTTCTTCCTGAAACACAGAAAGCTTTTCAGATATTTTCAAGTCTGAAAAAGGAATGTTGATTAGCTAAAGGCTTTAGATGTTAATGGTCTACTTCAAGAATGAATGAGAATACCAAATTGAAAGTGAACACTGCCTAACAGTTTAATTCAAGAAATCTCACCCCCTGACTTTTCTCTCCACTCTAGCTCTCTGTTCTCTTGCTTCATTTCACTACTAGCAGCTATCCTTACATAGCTGGAATATTTCTACTTCACCAATAGTCCCCAGTACAGCACCCTGTGCTCTGACATCAGCTCCACCCAATAGCTCCATGTGGTAAAACCAAATTCAACTACATTTACTCATTCTGTGGTAATTCCAGATGTGGGAGGTATGGACAATATTAGTCCACCTTTTACCAAATGCAGTGAGCATGCCAGCCCTTTAGATGTACAGCCCCGTGTTGCCAATTTATAAGAGCCATATTCTACTGATGATTTTAATGACTTGTTAGGTGACAGATCTAGTGCAGTACTGCTGAAAATGAGAAAAAGCAAACCTGACTGCATTTGCCTTTGACTAAGACTTCTTGACTTTTTTTTAAAATATTTGGGGTCATTCCTGAAAAGAAAGATTTCGTTATTGGTAGACACCTATACTAGCACAGTACTGCTTTTACTCTTCACTTACATAACATTGCTGTGGTAATTCTTAATTCCTTACCTTGAAAAGCTACCCATATTTAATTTCTCTTAGTGCAAATAAGCAGCTGGAAACAAGAAGCCATTCCACTTAAACCCAATGCAAGTCATGTGCTTTAGTGGCCCTGCAAGAGCTTGAGAGAATGCCTAAAGTGAGATCTTTCTTTTGCCAGAAGGAACAAGTAGGTAGGATGAACTAATTTTGCTGTGTCCTACATGGACCAGCTGATTCTTCTCAATATCTCTGTGTATATTTATAATATTGACTAACAAGAGTATTCTGGAGGATATTTCCCAGGCCAAAGACACTGATTAAGAATAGGGAAAAAGACTAAAGATCACATGCCCCAGGCTTGGCAGAAAAAGAATGAAAAAATGTAATTGCAGGTGTCAACCTCGATTCTGAAAATTTTGAGATTTTCACAGATCTTTGTACCATTCACAACCTTTAAAAACAATATACTGGTTTAATTTCTCATATACTATAACTGAAGTCAATGTTGCTGTTTCATGAACACATTCTAAAGCTCTCCATCATTAACCATTTGTATATATAGAACAAAATTTAGTATTCATCATGGCAGACATTTGCAGGAAATGAAATTTAAAGTCCCAAGTATTATCCTAAAAAAATCTACTCAAGAATCCCTTTAAAGAGGAAATAGTATTTTTCTGTATGGTTTATAAGATGGATTAAAAAAAAAAAAAAAACAGGCAACACAATTGTCAAATAACAGAAACTCCAATAAATTGGCCATCAACAATTGAAAGCAAAGGAATTATTTGGAAAAACAATTAATAAAGTCTCCCACAAGTTATTTCCTAAACTCCATGTGTAATTACCAGTAGATGCACACTGATAACTAGAAAAATCATATTAAATAAATGCTCAAATGTTAGGATGTCAAATGATAAAATTACAGAATAAATGAACCTTCATTGAATGGACCTGTTTAGCTAATTTAATATCATTTAAGTAAATTTATGTGAATTTGATAATCAAACACTGTTTATATTAAAATAATCAGAAATAATTATGAGGAACAATAAAATTCAGACAATTATGCATATTAAAATCACAATAAACTTTACAAAACTTTTTTTTAAAGAGTTTCACAGTATCTTCTACATAATATGAACTTCATAGTGGCTTGTAAAGACATTACAAATTAATTTTCTTTGCATTTTTCACCCAGTGTGTTTTTTTAACCAAAAAGGAAACATTTTTTTAATGTTTAAAAACTGGATAGCTCATAAATAAATAAATCAGTGTATACCCTTTGAGACACAGCAATAGTTTCCTTTCAAGAATACTATCAAGTTTGGGTCCCCCACTACAAGAAAGACATTGAGGCCCTGGAGCAGTTTCAGAGAAGGGCAACAAAGCTGGTGAGGTGTCTGGAGCACAAGTCTTATGGGGAGTGGTTGAAGGAGCTGGGATTGTTTAGTCTGGAGAAGTGGAGTCTCAGGGGAGGCCTCAGACCTTCTCTTTCTCTACAGCTGCCTGAAAGGAGGTTGTGGTGAGGTAGAGGTCGGCCTCTTCTCCCGCATAACTAGTGATGGGACTAGAGGGAGTGGGCTGAAGTTGTACCAGGGGAGGTTCAGGTTTGATCTTAGGAAAAATTTATTCTCTGAAACAGTGGTCAGGCACTGGAATGGGCTGCCCAGGGAGGTGGTGGAGTCACCATACCTGGAGGTGTTCAAGAATCACGTAGATGTGGTACTAGGGGACATGATTTAGCGTGGAAATATTGGTAGTAGGTGGACAGTTGGACTAGATGATCCCAGAGGTCTTTTCCAACCTTGGTGATTCTGTGATTCTAAAGCAATAATACTGGCAAAAAATTTAACTTATGTTGATTCAATAAACAGCAGCATCCCAAATGCTGGATGCAGTGTCACAATTGCAAAATTAAGAACTAGATGTGAAATACGCTTTTAAATATCCACATTTTAAACCTATGGAATGCTCTTCAGAGATGTCAGAAGGGTGAAACTGTGCCTAGTGAAATCTGAACTTCAAATGGGAGCCATTCCAATTGCTTAGAACTCTAAGGCATCTCCATAGTCTATCCACTCTCAGTTCAGTAAACTAAATTCCCGCTCCCATGTGAGAAAAGATGAAAATGAAATACAAAAGTATAATTTTGTATTCCAGACAAAATATACTGATTATTACTCTAATCTGTCATTTGATAGCTTAATGTAGATGCTCAAGATTTAGAAAAGTCCTTTCCTGGAGGTCCATAGCCACACAGAGGGGTTTTCTTGGCAAGGAAACTCTTATCTTTGGACTCTTTTTCTACTACTGTCAGGCACTTCATGGTATACATAACAGACAGTATCTGAACCATGGTGATCTAATTTGCAGAAACAACTGAGAAAAAAGAAATAAAAAGAATCATTTTGATGGGCAATAGGCTTTAACTTATTTTCAATGCAGTTTTTAAAGCATTCCCACATGGTGGCAGAGGAGTAGCAGTGGCAGCAATAAGTAAAGCAATGAAAGAATGAGCGTGAGGGAAAGAGAAGAGTAAATCATACATTTTCAACAGCAGCTTCTGTTTTATGCTCAGTTATACTTTAGAAGAACAGCAGTGAATAGACAAGTACCAAGAGAGAGAGAAACAAGTATTAAGAAGTTTCTCATTTTAACTCCCATGCTTTCACTATATAATTCTGCCACACTTTAGCATATATTTCTTCAATTTTTAATGAGTAGGCTGCCACGTCTTTCTATTAGTCATTTAATTATAGTTTTACTAATTGCTCTAGTATTAAGAAAATAATTCTGTCTATATTACTGTTTAATTACTTCAGGCTACATAAATTTTAATGCTCTGAATATTGAGGCATGAGTTTAACTGGCTTGAAGATCTAAGGTGTTTTATACATGTCAATACTTCATTTTTACAACAAATTTATTAATATTCCATACAGAGAACAAAGGATGTCTGTATCTTTTGTTCAGAAGCAACTGCTAAGAGAAAATAAACAGACTTGGACTCCTCGGGTTGGTGTTACTCATGGTAAGCACAACGAAGGCTTTCCAGCTCATGAATGTGGTAGATAAACTGAATGCATAACTGCTGTTCACCAAATTCTGACAAAGCAGAAGTAGGTGTTGCACAACAAACTGATAGGAAACAGCTTTGAGCAGATAAAAATCATACCTACTTCTTCATACTGCAGATGCTAAATGGCTGAAATTTGTTGCTGTGGCAGTAAGCAGCATCAGCAAGTTCAAACTGGAAAATGGGTTGCACATGCATAGACTGTTACATTCTAGGGTAAGTTTTAAATGAGGGGTTCCTATCCTTTATTAAATTGAAACTGCCTTTGACACAACTGATCTGCTAAAAATCCCAGCTGAATCCTTACTATCTTCTAGTTATAAATTTTGTCCTAAGAGCACATCAACAAACAAATCTAATGTCCACTTTCCCGTTCTCATTCAAACACATTCCTCCCAAATTCCTTCCATGTAAGAACATAGGAGAATTGCCAAGTTTTCTTCACTGAGGACACTTCTCTCAGTCTTCTAGAAATACTCAGAAATGTTGATGCTGTTCTACTAAGGCACAAATATTACTGCTCTTTCTTAGAATAAATGACTCATTTTTTAAAAGGCAAATAATTTACCAAAAGTAAAGAGAATGTGATAAGATTAAACTTTATGAAAAACAAACGAACAAAAAACATACAAACAACAACAACAAAGTCATCTGAAATCTACTTATAAGAACTCTAAAATATTTTTACCCATTTAGCATATCTATTGGATTCTCAAAGATGACAAGAGCTGAACATAATGACTGAAAACCAAGGGTGTAACACAAGTCTGCACTACAGAAATTACGCCAAAAAATGATGTTCTATTCTGACATAAAGGACAAAGAAGGATGAAAGTGCTACTAGCCATTTGATTATTATGTTTTTCTCTACAAGATCTAATGATCAAAACATCCAACACACAAGAACATGCCTAAATTATTTTTCTTAATGGGTATCACATATTGTCTGTGTGTTTTCAATATATATTACAAAAGTAAAAATCCTAAAACAAAAATCCTAAAGCCTGATTTCTATTCAGTGCTACTGTAGCATGCTAAATTATGTTTTTCTAGTTATAAGTGAGTTATTTGACAACAATGACATCTTTAAAGGAATTTCACAACTGTTTGGAGCACTTAGCCCAGCAGTACAAATTCAGCCCTGACAGAATATCCTAAAGGGTATGAAAGTAGAAATTCCAATAATGTAGTTTGTTTTCTTGAGTCTCTGGATTATGAACATGCCCACTGAAAGTTGAATTTTCATCATCCTCTTTCCCCAGTGATTTTCAGAGACTATCTATCCCAATCTGTACACCTCAAGTACTCTGCTATAGGTTAAGAATGACTTCTGTGGCTAATCCTTGGCACCATTTTATAGCGTACACCTCTTGCATGAATAGTAACATGTAAATTTCTATGAAACAATAGAAATTGTAACAATCAAACTACCATAAATAGAGCTTATGAGATGGAAGTCATTGCTACAGATAATTGCTTATTTGCCGAACCTTCTTTCTATACGTTTTTATTTCTAATCTATTCCTGCGCTGCAGAGAATTGAGGTCAAGAAAGTAAGTTGGGAAACCATAAACCCTAAAGATAAAGCTCATAAAATACAACTGAAGTAGGCAATATTCTTCTAAATAATAAGGTGAATCCGCAAAGAAATATCTGTCTCCTTTTGTTTGTCTCCCAAGAAAACAGCAACATCAGTAACTGGATAGTAGAAATGGAAACATTCATATCTATATTTCACCTTCATTTGTTTACTGGGCCAATATTGGAAAAAACAATGAAAAAAATTTTTACTAGCAAATTCAGATCAATCACTGAAAGAAAGAAGGGCTTTTTATTTAAGAAGTATCCATTATATTGCCTCAGATATCTTCAGATTTGTTGCTTCTTTTAAATAATTAACAAATTGTACACCAGCAATCTGACACATTAAACTGATATAAACCCAAACAAATTAAATTTTAGTAACATTTTGCAGAATTTTTCAGTGAAATCAAGAACATTGACTTCTGATGCACTGGTCAAAGCCTGTTCTTACTGAGCTCTAAAAGCAAGTTATTCCATTTCCCTCAATGTAGTAATTGCATCAAATAAATTTATAAGAATATAAGAAAAAAAAATCATCAAAGTGATATCTTTAAATCTGTATTGGTGTAACAGAATTAAAATGTGATCCTAGGGGATTATGATCACCCCAGCCATCTCTGACAAAAATAATTAAATAAATAAATAAAAATCTTACACTATGTAATAAGCATGAATCCAATACCATCTGAAAGGACTGCAGTGTATGTTAGCATCCATTTTCTTCCATCTCTCCTGTACACACACAAATCTAATTATTAAAAGACAACTGGTAGTAAATCTCTGTTTAAATAGGAGCTCCTGTCATTGTAACCTTTCTCCCAGGAGATTATACGAATAATGCCAGAAAGTAATATTTTGCATGCTTGAACATAAAACAGTGATGCCAGTGGTAACATATGCCTTCTCTTCTTGTGATCTACAAAATTCTATCTGTTCATATCCTGTGATTAAATTATAACTGTAAATCTACATCTGAATATGCCAACCTGATCTTTACGATGGGTTTATAATTTCCCATCATCCATCTGTCATGAAGATTGCTCAGTAAAATTACCTTCCTCATCAGAGGACCAAAATTCTACATTGCAATTTGGACAGATACCTACTTGTCAAGACCCTGCAGGCACCAACACATCTTTATCAACCTGACTGGCCTCACCAGGGAATCCCACGCATGCCTCTAATGCATGTGTTGTCTGGGGGCACCCAGCTCTCACCTTTTGCTGGACTGTTTGTGGGATCCCTACAACTCAATTCAGACGGTCTGAATCTGAGAGTCTTGTCTGGCTGGGGTGAAGGCCACCTCAGCTCCTCTACCTTCAGGAAACAGCCTCAGTCCCCATGCTGGCACAGTATGGAATTGGCCAAACTATCAGCATGGTCTGTTTGGCCATTGTCTTGCAAGATATTTTACATTTGCTAATAAAACTATTATTATGCTTCATAGTATCAATGCGACTATTCTTCATTTTGAAGATCCTTACTCATGTTTTATTTTTAAAAAAATCAGAAAAAGAAACTATACAATATTTTCTAAATCTGATTTGTTAAAATGTGCTTTTCATCTTTACTTTACATAAAGTATTGATGAAGTACATGACAGTGAAATCTCATGTTTAAGGCCTCTGAAACTGTCAGAGATTTCCAGTTATTTTCACACAAATCCAATGCTAAAATATATTGTAAGCTATTGGTGACCTTGTGCAAACATTCACTGAAAAGTCTTCATGTAAATTGTAAATTTATACAAGATTCAATGGTCTCTTAGAATATTTTTTAAATGTATATTAATAGTCTAAGATTATTTACCATCTAGATTCTAAACGATTTTTATGACACTGAATAGTTTTAGTGAAATAAAAAACACTAAGATTTGTCAAACTTGACAACTTTCACCTATTACAGATTTTTAATATCACCTTACAGACAAGGCTAATACAGCCAATACAGTTACTGTAAACATTTCTTCCAGAATGAAATAAATTTGACCCAGTTAAACGCAAATTTCGTGCAACTTACAAGAAACTGAAGGAGAGGAGAGAAAATGGATATGAGAGTTCGAGTTTGATTTCACTGTACTTTGTATAAACACTCTCAAGACCCATGCGGTTCTTTGGGCACTATAGTGGAAGAGAGAGCATTGAGATCAATCCGTTGAAGATTCTGGCTTCAACTTCCCAGGATGAATTCCCAGTGCAAACAGACTCCAAGTGAAGAGTCTACAGAACTGATTATGGACAGATTGATAATATATCACAGTGAAAGTAAAAATTATGAATCTGCAGAAAAGACCAAGGACTAAGAAGACAAAGGAAACATTATGCAAAAGATGTATATATTCATTGTGATGCTTATGTTTTTTGGGAGAGGACAGACTGAAACATCTTCATTTCTACTCACTGATGAAGGAATACATGTAAATTTTAGGAAAAGATGTTTTATCATCGACAGATGTTTTTGCAAATATTGTGAATACCTCAGGACTTTATTTACAGACAGGCATGCCTACGATACCAGCAACTGTAAGATTTTGGTAAGATGAGCATATAAAAATGTCCCGGTCAACCATACAAATAGTATTATGTGATAATGGCAAGGGACATATCTGCTAGCACAACCAAAAACTAGATATCTAGTTGCCATTTGTAGGTGCAAAGAGTACTCTAAAGGACTAAAGGAAGGACATACCCCTACTAAGCTGAAAAAATTCCATTAAGTGATATCTATTATCATTTTGTAAAACTCATGCATCTTGATCCCTCTTCAATTCAATCAAATGTCCCAAAGTCAAGTTGTTCAGTACCTGTGAGGGAATATCTTGGCAATCATTATGAAAACTAAAATCTTCAACAACCTATTAATGAAAAAAATTACAGAATAAATCAGTTTCAGGTGTCTGTCAGGCTGGAAAGCAGGACACAATTTTCACACAATGACTAGATGCAGAAAATCATAAAGCACAGGTTGGAAGGTACCTCAACAATTCCAATCCCCTCAAGTTAAACTGATGTAAAATGAATATAATAAATAACAGAAATTGTGATAAAACTTAGCATTTAGACTTACATTTAGAAAACACTTTATTCCACAGAATTAAAATAACAATAGAGATGTAAAGTTCATCTTGCTAATTGAATCAGGAACAAAACTTCTACGCTACTTGCACATTATGCCAAGAAAATACATGTTTATGCCATTAACTTGTTAATGCTGAGTATAAAAGTAGACAGTGCACAGCACGGTGCATATTCATCAGAACTGAACAAGGAAAGAAGAATCGGCTCCCCCTTGAAGTGCTGTTGCTAGCTAAGCAAAGAAGATAACCCCACTAGTATGACATTTCTGTTCTTCAGCATTTAATCATAATTTTCAGCAAAGACTACTTCTGAATTCAGACACAGTACCTACTGATTAAATGAAACTAAATGAGAGCAACTCAATGATTAATGGAAAGTTTATTTCTAAAACCAAAAGCACAAATTAAGATGATCCACTCACTAATAAACAATGTTACATTGAATGCCAGCACCTAAAACACACATCAAGCTTAACTAAACTTGCTGAGGCAGTTAATGCTTTAATGCCTTTATTATGTTTCTATGCATTTGAGTTCTGAAATATGGCAAGCACTAATATAATGGCCGTGTTACTGGTATACTTCCAAGCTTAAATCATTCACTGAAGAATTGCCTACTGCTACTTGATAGTGCCCTTTAAAACAAGGTCAAAGACCAATAGTAAATGCAAATCTTTTTTTTTTTTTTTTTAAATTAAATGTAAAGTCTAGATAAAGTTGAGGAAAAACATGTAAGATGTTTTAGGAAGAAGGTTTAAAGTTATAAACATTAGTCAAGCACTATTTCCATTCCTCAGAATAATGTTACTGGGAACAGAAACATCTTAGAGATTTGTTTCTTTATAATATGTCCAATCCCAACTGGATGCAACCTCACAGAAGAATTAGAACACTTATTTTACAGTGTCATAAACAGTTACTGCGAAACTTAAAAGTTGGGGGAAGAAAAATTAAAAAATCCCAAGAAACCCGCACAACAGAAATTTTCATTATCATTGCATTCCTAAAGGAATTTAAATTCAAGCTAATGTCAGCAGAAACTCAAAACAGAAAAGTTAAAAGATGTTACTATTTTCTAGCAAATGCATGACTGACTGAATATTTTAGAATGGCTAGTTTCAGCATTATACCAAAATTGTGCTTTCGAGGCAGAAAAACACAATAAATATTTACAAAATAAAATAAAATGAACGCAATCTGTAATCTTTCCATTTCAAATTAGAGTCTAGACAATATGTCTATATAAAAATAACTGAAGATATACCTGCCATTTTGTTTAATTCTGGAGATTAACCAGAGAGATTTGGTAGTGTTCTTAATAAAAACCTTCAGTAAGTGGTAACATCAAAGAGGGTTAACTTCTACTCTAGCACAGCCATATGCATCTATAGCTGACTTAGCTGTGTTGATATCAAGCCATAGTATCAAAATAAATCTAGTCACTGCAAAAAGGTCAATAGGAAGATATTCATGTCAAATAGATAAATACATAACCGAAACCCAGAAAACTCTGTCCTTACCTTTTTATTGCAATGCATTTGTAGAATGTCTCATGATCAGTACATGGTCAAAGTCTACAAAATGTTACAAGCGGTCCCTTTACTGAACCCAGTCACTGGCTGGTTGATCAAAATATAATGTCTTTTCATACTCAAACTCCTGCATCCAGGAAACAGAACTAAATCTTTTTCAAATTAGACATAATTTGTGATTATAAAGCACACTGAAATCTGTAAATCAGAGCTATCTTCTACAGTGATTTAACAATAGCATGATTATGGTAGGAAAAAGGTGAGAACGTTCAGACTAACAAAAATTCAAGAATGTTATAAAAATGAAATATTTCTTCCAATATTTATGCAGCTTTATTTGCAGACTGCATGTCATTTTTTAATTAATGTCTAAGCTCTCTGCTTGGAAGATACAGATACTGTTTGTATTACAAAGTGGAATAGATGCAGACCACAGAGATAAACTGTACACACCACCTTTTAAGTGATCTTCTAACCTCATCTTGCAAATGATGTGCCATAAAATAACTGAAAAACACAATAAAATGTGCTTACAGAACACATCTTCAACCTTATTATTCTGTGAGAGAAAAACATGTTGAAAATGCTCAATGATGCAAAATCAAAAAATGATAGCTGTTAAAGACAGATCTGCTTCAAACACATTCCTGCAAATATTTTTCTTATGACGAAAAGGTGAAATTTCAGAATGAACATATTGAAACCTTATAAAATTTGTAAGCTAAGAATGGTGCCTTCATTTACTGACTTCTGTGTGTCTTTAAATGAAGCTTAAATCTGTGAAAAGTAGTCTGATATGTACCTTGACAATTTTTTTTTAAAACTAAAAGGACTGAATCCTAACATTTTCTTAAGAACAAACAAAAAAACACCCTTAAGCTAGATGTAACAGTTACTAGTTATAATAAACAAATAAAAGTACATATCTTCCTTTTCTATTTTTATTCTGAAGTGTTTTCTTATACAATAAATTTATTCATGTTTATATACAGTTTCAAACCTTGAAATTTTAAAACAAAGATGTGAGTGTTACTCACATCTTTCTGTGTCTGAACACTTAAGAAAGTTTATAATCTCAAAAATCACACTATCTAAGATCAAAAACGTCTACCACAGAATAAAAAAATTGAAAATATGTTTTATAATGGTGTTTTAATGAACTTTTTATTATGGTGTTGGTTTTTGTTTTTTTTTTCAATACAAGTTAAAACCTATCCTAAACTTTAAGCCATAAAAATTGAAGTCTACAATACCGGAAATTCTCACTCACTTCAGCACGTAACTTTAGCTCTTAAGAAACTGACTTTTAACAACACAGAGCGGAAACCTGGATTGTATGCTAATAATACGTACAACAGAATAGCCCTAAGAAGTTTCAAGTAAAAACTACCATATGAAACCCAAAATCCAAAATCTTCTAAATTCTTAAATGCAAAATAACAATTTACATTGCATTTAGCTGAGACCTATTCTTCATTTCCCAATCCAATTAATTTTGCCAACAGTGATTTCAGGGGCTTTTTCATTTGCCTTAGTTATATGGTCTTGCATGTATATAGTTATGCTCTGGTTTGTCTATAATAAACAAGAACACTCAAGTATGCACTTTTCTAATTTTCAATCATACAAAAATATAATGAATTCTGTACTTCATACCACAATTTTCACTGTTATGTGTGTAAATGAGACTTTTTCACAAATGAAACAGTGCCATCTTGTGTATTAAGGATTTTCTCTCTTGCCAAAATAGGAATGTTCTTTCCTTGGGATGTTCATGGGGTTTTTGTTTGTATATTCAGATTTATTTATGGTTGTATTATTCTTCACTAAGAACGATATGAAGTGTTGCTGATAAAATCTGAAGTTAACTGAGGAGAATCATCAATCAAGCCATTTACAAACTTCTGTTAAAATAGCTTAACATCTTCTATTACAACATGCAAAATGAAAGAGTTTTCAAATTAAAAACTACAGGAAAGTTAGTTCTGTTTTTTCCACAAACACGCTTTACTAACATCTGAAAGGAGAAACTGTATTGGCAGCCTATAGTAGATACTGTAAAAAGAAACACTGAGTACTTGTAGTGGGTGATTCCCTATTAAAAAGAAAAGTTGAGTATTTTTAGTGATTGATCCCCCATTTCCTTGAGACAGGAAGTCTCAAATACCAGAAGGCCAGCCACCTCAAGGGTGTGTGTAGCTATAGGGGAATTCTCTTCATCTCTCAAGAGAAATCTACATCCTTTCCTCCTCTTTCTTCTCTAAAGTGCCTGTATACCAATGCACACAGCTTGGAGATTAAACATGAAGAACTAGAGATCTAAGAGTAGTCAACTTGGATTCACCAAGGGGAAATCATGCTTGATGAATATGATAGCCTTCTATGATGTCATGACCAAAATGGTAGATGAGGGGAGAGCAGTGGATGTTATGTACTTTGATCTCAGCAAGGCTTTTGACATTGTCTCCCGTAATATACTCTTGAGTAAGTTTTGGGATAAATGAGTGGACAACGGGGTGGATTGAGAACTGGCTGACTGGTAGACCTCAGACAGATGATCAGTGGAGCAGAGTCTAGCTGGAGGCCTGTAACTAATGGAGTTCCCCATGGGTTGGTCCTGGATCTGATCTTGTTTAACATCTTCATCAGTGACCTGGATGAAGGAGTGCACCCTCAGCAAGTTTGATGATGATATTGAAGCTTGGAGGAGTGGCTGGCACACCAGAAGGCTGTGCTGCCATTCAACGAGACCTGGGCAGGCTGGATATTTGAGCGGAGAGGAGCCCTATGTAATTCAACTAGGGGAACTGTAAAGTCCTACACCTGTGGAGGAATAACCACACAAATCAGTACAGGTTAGGAGCCAACCAGCTGGAAAGGAGCTCTGTAGAGAAGGACCCAGTTGTCCTGGTGGACAACAGGCAAACCATGAACCAGCAGTATGCCTGTGTAGCCAAGAAAGGTCAGTGATTTACTGGAATGCATTAAAAAGAGTGCAGCCAGCAGGTCGAGGGAGGTGACACTCCTCCTCTGCTCTGCCCTGATGAATCATAGAATCATAGAATGGCCTGGGTTGAAAAGGACCTCAAAGATCATCAAGTCTCAACCCCCCTGCTAAGTGCAGGGCTGCCAACCACTAGACCAGGCTGCCCAGAGCCATGTCCAGTCTGGCCTTGAACGCCTCCAGGGATGGGGCATCCACAACCTCCCTGGGCAACCTGTTCCAGTGCTTCACCATCCTCTGTGTGAAAAACTTCCTCCTAATATCTAACCTAAATCTCCCCTGTCTCAGCTTAAAACCATTCCCCCTTGTCCTATTGCTATCCACCCTCACAAACAATCGATCCCCCTCCTGTTTATACGCTCCCTTCAAGTATTGGAAGGCCACAATGAGGTCTCCCCGGAGCCTTCTCTTCTCCAAACTAAACAAGCCCAGTTCCCTCAACCTTTCCTCATAGGAGAGGTGCTCCAGCCCTCTGATTGTCTTGGTCGCCCTCCTCTGAACTCTTTCCAAGAGCTCCACATCCTTCTTGTGCTGGGGGCCCCAGGCCTGGACACAGTACTCCAGATGGGGCCTCACAAGAGCCGAGTAGAGGGGGACCACCACCTCCCTCTCCCTGCTGACCACTCCTCTTTTAATGCAGCCCAGAACATAGTTGGCCTTCCGGGCTGCCAGCGCACACTGCTGGCTCATGTCCAGCTTCTCGTCCACCAGGACCCCCAAGTCCCTCTCCGGAGGGCTGCCTTCAAGTACTTCTTCCCCCAGTTTGTATAAATACCTGGGATTGCCCTGGCCCAAGTGCAGCACCCTGCACTTGGCCTTGTTGAACCTCATTAGGTTCTCATGGGCCCACTTGTCCAGCCTGTCCAGGTCCCTCTGGATGGCTTCCCTTCCTCCAATGTATCGACTGGAAGGAAGGACTGGATGAGAACACATCTGGAGTACTGTGTCAGGTTCTGGGCTCCTCGATTTAGGAAAGACAGGGAACTCCTAGAGAGAGTCCAGCAGAGGGTGACAAAGATGATCAGGGATGAGGGACTGTTAAGCCTGGCCAAGAAAAGCCTGAATGAGTATCTTATCAATGCTTATAAATATAGTGTCAAGAGGATGAGGTCAGGCTCTTTTCAGTAGGCCCCAGTGACAGAACAAGGGACAATGGGCAAAAGCTGGAATATAGGATGTTCCTTACGAACATGAGGAAAATTTTATTTACTTTGAGGGTGACAGAGCACTGGAACAAATTGCCCAGAGAGGTTGTGAAATCTCCTTCTCTGGAGAGATTTTCAAAACCCACCTGGTTGATTTCCTGAGCAATCCACTGAAGAGAACCTACTTTAGCAGGGGGATTAGACTAGATAATCTCCAGAGGTCCTTTCCAACCCCTATGATTCTATAATCCTAGACTGCAGCCTCTCTGTACAATTGTTTTAATTTAGTTTTAACATACAGCTTTAAAAATATAATTGATATAGGTTTAATCTACTTCTGCCCAATATTCCTGGGTACCTCAGTAAGTTCTCATTATACAGTCTTAAAAATATTGATGACCATAATTAAAATGAGCTACATAGCTTACAAAATTGTATTGACAATTCATAGATACTACCATAAGCACTTGTTGTGTTATGGAATCATAAATAATTAATAGGCACTATAGCATTCTACTGCCATATAAGAATGAGAAAGTAAGAAGTGTAATTAACAGTACACAGTTGCATTAATTTGAATGCTAAAACAAACAAACAAATCTCAGACAAGAATATTCTGTTTGGCAAACACCAATAAGGATACAGAGTAATTGATAGCTCTGGAGCACATCTTGCTAAATGCTTTTGTAATTCAAAAGCTACATAACAATATGTACTGTAATTTGATAGACACATGCACGAAACAGTTGTTTAATCATCTAAATCAATGCTTTCTGCATCCATAAAATTATTCATTCCCTCTGAATACTTCCAACTTTGCTTAGAAAAGCTGGCTGAAGGACACTGCTGCTTATAGTACAAGCTCAATACCAATGATAAATACGGATATTCCTCATGCATTTCTGAAGTAATCTGATATACTGTAACCATTTAAGAAAATTTTAGTGTGTTCCAGCATTTTTGCACCTTGACACAAATATTGCAAAGCTTTTAAAACATAGACAATTTTAGAAACAGCAGATAAATACAATTAATTATGCAGCCCCATACTTAAAAAAGAGTAAGAAATAAAAAGGCAATTATGAATCAAGTGATGTTTATATTAGGAATTAAAACTATCACAGATACAATGTTAGGAGTACTTCATGTCACTCAACTTCCTGGGTTAAAAATGTTAGAAAAGTAATTTTCTTAGAGTTCATGTGATGGCTAAGATACAAAAATAACTCACTGAGAAATAAAAGCCAAATAGGGGAAATGTGCAGATCGCTCTGCAGCACACTGCACTCCATACCAATCCACTGTGTGGTAAATCACACAGATTTTTACAAAAATACCTCTCATCTTATGTAAATAAGTTCAATATGACATTGCATTTTAAATATATCATTGCAAAGTACTTGCTTGGTTTGAATGCTGCTGTTTGGAAGTCATAGAAATAAGAGTTATTTAAGTAAGTATTACGTTATGTGATGATTGCAATGATTGACTTGAAAAACATCAGGCACAAATCAAAAAAGAAAGTAGGTGCTACTCCACTAGCATGTAAGAAATGTTAACCTAACATAAAATTGAGAGTTCCACATTATGGCTCTTAATGCACAACTTTTTTCTGTATCAGCTGCAAAATAAGATACATCACGATAATAAGGTGACAATATTTTAAACATAAGTGTGCACATACAGAAAGTTTCTCAAAACATGAGTCTAATACTTTCCAAACTGTCCTTTCATATAAGTTTTTGACCTTTATATCTTTTCTCTGATTTTACTAGTACTTTATTTACTCATAATTAAATTACAATGGACAATAAAACCGCTTTCTAGTTACCTGCTTTTTATATTTTCTAATTTATTATTTTATAAGTAGTCATGCACAAGTGAACATCTTCCATGCACAGCTCATATTCAATCTTAGCAATTCTGTACCTGGGTCATTTGCTACTTGAATTGTGGTGTATATATTAACAAAACAGTATCAGCCATTCTCTTGAAATGAAAATATTAAAACGTAGTCACAATTTCTCAAAAGCTGGTAGTATATTCATAACTTAATAATTTTCTTTCATGTTTGTCAGTCATGAAATGACTGTAAAAGAAATTTCTGTAGTCTTCGATTACTTAAGGTTATTTGCAAGTGATTCTTATGTAAATTATTTACATATGCATCAAAAATAATTATGTTTTCTTACAATTATATTTTTTAATTTTGTTTTATATCTTCCAAAATAAAACAAGGAACTCCCATCCTGAAAACTTAAGCAACTTGGAAATAATCTGTACTGTACTAAGTTAATATCAGACAAATTACACCCATTGAAAAACAAGGGCATGACATTTGACTCTTCTATATTTTAGCTACTGTAGTTGTGTCATCTCATATCTTACATGAACAGCTGGCACAAGCTGGAAAGATGTGACAGTACAAATACGAGTAAGACTGTAAAAGCTAATAGAATATATCCTTTGCTTTAAATTGAGTGGCAAATTATTTGCAGAATGTCTTTTCAATACAATATAAGAATTTGAACAATCAAGAGAAACGCTATACCTCCAACTAACTTACTACCTATGTGAATCTACTGCGCTCATTGCTACAGCAAGCAGCCATCCTTTCACATACTTTCTAGGTCTAATCTTCAGTAAAAGCTTTTTTTTTTTTAGAAAAAAAAAAAAGAGAGAATTTTCAGCAGGAGGTTAGTAGGAGGGAAGGGTAAAATATATTTTCCGTGTAATGGAAATGTAATCTTCTTTTAGACACAGCATGTAAGTGCTGTGTTAACAAAATAGTGCTGCAGACATTCTAAAAACAGGTTTCACTGCAGACTGTCAATGAGCCACACATTTCAGATGAAAAGGTATAGCATCACTGAAACCCACCTTAACTGAAGAAGAGAAATACATAACCCGATCCAACAACAGAAAGATATCTGAGTCATATTGTACATTTTACTGATTCTGTTTTAATTCTTTGATTTAATTATTTACTAATAGCATAGTGCAGGGTCTGGAGCACAAGTCTTGTGAGGAGCAGCTGTTCAGTCTGGAGAAGAGGAGGCTCGGGGGTGACCTTATCACTCTCTACAACTACCTGAAAGGCAGCTGCAGTGAGATGGGGGTCAGCCTCTTCTCCCATGTAACTAGTGATAGGACTAGAGGGAACAGCCTCAAGTTGTGCCAGGAGAGATTCAGGTTGGACATTAGAATTAATTCTTCTCTGAGAGAGTGGTCAGGTGCTGGAATAGGCTGCTCAGGGAGGTGGTGGAGTCACTGACCCTGGAAGTGTTCAAGAAACATTTAAATGTTGTACTGTGGGACGTGGTTTAGTGGGAAATACTGATGATAGGTGTATGGTTGGACTGGATGATCTTGGTGATCCTATGATTATTTATTGTATTATCTGTCAATATTGTTTTACAGACCAAGTACTAAAGTTATTTTGAAACTTGTGAAATGTAAATAGGACAACTCTCATGCTTTTAGTAATGCCTAAGAAATTTGCTTATTCATTGCTGTAACACCTTGCCAAACTCAATAACCATTAAGAAGGCTCAAGAAATCACAAGGGAAATGGTACTTAACTTTTCATGTACATAGGCTGCTTTGAAAGCAATGCTTTCCATTTTATTATGCTGGCCCATGACGTCAGGGGCAGAGGCTGGTGGTATGGCAGTAGAGGTTGAACCTTCCCACCAATATTCCATTACATGTTGTTGCTGTGTGACAGATGGCAGCAAAGGGGCAGTCTGACAGAATGGTATCTGACATAAACGTGTGTATGAAGGAAAGGTGTGGAAATTAATTTGTCTATGTGGACAAAATTGCACCCATTGACATTTATTGATGCTTGCTGAATGTTCATGGAAAACAATGAGGTTGTGCGTGGTGCATTTCAACAGTGGTGATGGCAACATGAAGGACAAGCCAGAGTCTGGATGGCCAGGTAGACGCATAAAGCATGCAGAAGGTTCTTGTTCACTGTAGGCAAAGACGTGTAACTAACAGTATGCATAACTATGTTAAAAAATAGTGGTTGAGAATTTGTTCTCAAACAGTGTTATTGTGCTATTTTCATGTGTTGTAGTTTCCATAGAAATAGTAGGTGTTATTTTCAGAACAAACTATGCACCTTTCTTCAGTATTTACATTTCCCTCCTTTTTGGGAGTTCAAAACACTAAGATAAAAGGTAGCAAGACATCTTTCTGTGAACTAACATTTATGACTCTGCTATGCAAATTTATATCAATTATTACCTATCTTTAAGATGTACCACCATCTTATGTGCTAATTTTGTGACATCTAACGCCTTTAGGGTTTAGATCAGTCATCCAAAATTGAACTTTTTTTCTTGAATTAGCAACGGTTCCTAATATTCATTCGTATAACAAGTAGAATGTGAATCACATTTTAGAGGAAAAAAGATGTAGACAAAGTAATAGTTCACCTGCAGTTACTTAAAAACATGAAAACCAACTACAATACCAATTTCCAACAAGATTGGTAACAGATACAGCCTAGTTAAAATGCAAATTCAGTACTAAAATTTACTCCTCTTTCATTATTACTTTACTACAAGAATACTGCTCAAGTTTTCCTTAACTTTAATATAATCCTATTATAATCAAGTCAAAAATACCTTGTGTCATGCATGTTTTCACTATATTACATACCAATCAAGGTAAGTGTGTGAAAGCCCAGTGAACATACATAAATAACCATAAATTACTTGCTTCAAGAGTTATCAGTCATTGTGAATATTAAAGTGTGAGAGGAAAAAGTCTGAAAGTAATGTAAATGTTTTTATTCTGTTACCTGGTCTTTCCAGATCTCCTAAAGGAAGTTGACCTCAGCAAGTCTACTAGATATTACTGAAAAGCATGACAGTGAGAATATGACAAATTGCAAAGTCCTCATTTCTATTATCTACTTTTCCATTTACATAGCTACCCTTAAAACTGATGAAGAATCTGTATGTTAACCTAGTTTCCTATTTGGTGGGTTTTGTTTTTTTTTTTGTTTTGTTTTTTTTTTTCCTAACAAAATCATCAGTCTATTTTAAGGTAGATTTGAACTGGCATTTTAAGGAGATTTTCATGAGATTTCAGCAAATGTTCAGTCAAACGCAACTGAACCACTGAACCAGTATTTACTAGCTCCTCATTTATCATTTGTTATGTATTATGTAATGCAAATACACGGTATTGCATGGTATTAAACACATATGGTGAAATATTTAAGATCAAAATAGGCCTTAGAACAACAACAAAAACATATACAATTGGAAAAAATACACTAATTGTTTGAAGAGGATCTAAAATAAAAGCACTAAATAAACTTCTAAACTATTATGATGTATTTCAAACATCTCTGAAAGGGTAAATTGAAGCCATAAGCACAGTAAGTCCTAGAATAGTACTTCTCTAACCTCAAATACGTGTGATTGTGCCTCAATCCAGGTTGGCAGGTTGTGTCACTGAAGCATATTATACTTTGCCTTTTCTAAGATTACAGCTGAGACATTATAACAAAGATAGGGACATTATTGTTTAGACCCGAGATGAAAAAGCAAGTCACAAATTTCTAAACATATTTCTTAACACAAAATCCTTTTTTCTTTAATGAATTTAAATTAAAATGAATTTCTACTGCGCTGATTTTTGAAACTGTCTCGAAACCTTAAATGAGACACAACAACGAGCAAGAAAAAAATCTCATTCAGTTTTTGTATTAGAACAGAAGGGACTAGAAGCTCCAAAACATAGAAAGCAGCTGGAAAGAACAGGTAAAAGAATCTGATGTGCTGATGTAAAGAGTTACCTATTCCTAATACTAATGCATTCCAATCATTCTTTTGTTACACAATTTTATTCACTAAAGAAGAGTAAACTGGTGTTTAAGTGCATCTCTGAAGTGGATTTATGAAATATTATCATTCATATCATTCCAAATGCATCTTTTTCATCAATGCTTCTGCCACTTTATCATCTTTACACATAAATTTACTGTTTATTTGGGGTGTGGAATGTTAAAAAAGAGCTTCCAATATACCATAAAATTTGGGTACTAAAGAAGCCTCAGAAGTACAGAAAACAGATTGTTCACTTGTTCTACTTTTGAAGAGGCTTAAACATTTTCCCCTTAAAAATACTATAGCACTTCTTGTTTCAAGAGAAGCCTGTCCTAGCATTCTACTTGAACATTCCATTTCTGCAATATGCCTCAGCAGTTAAGCCAACTGCAGCATTTCAGTATTCCAAAAAAATTGTTCATTAACAATTTGTTATTCAAATATAGCTGTCTAAATTAACCCTAATTTACATAATTCCTGCTTAAGTCAAGGGACTGCTGATATTAGAAGCATGTAGTAGATACAGCTCTAGTGAAAAATGGATGGGCCTGTTATACCATGTATCAGGACCCTGAAAGCCAATTTCAAAATCAAATGAAATCTAGTGGCATGAGCCAGAATACATAATCCTTTGCATATGATCAACATGGCTTCTGTGGGAAATAAAATAAATTATCAGATATGTTCTGGTGTACAGCAGTGGTAAATATATTTCCTTAAATATGTTAGGCGTAGTATTTGGCAGATAAGAGCTCCCTGATTAATTTTATGGATCATGTTTCTGAATGTTTAAGGAAATCTTTCATACTGATACTTCCGTATTAACTGCATTACCAAAGCATGTATTCTTGCTGTTTGAGCTATCCATTGTCTCCTGCAACTGCTGCTGCAACAAGGCTGTGGTCACACACAGACCATAGTATCAGTCTCCCTACATCCTGTGTGAGGGTGCCCTGAACAACATACACAGATAGCCGAGTGGAAATGTAAGTGATTGGTACATGTAATACCTGATGAGGAAAGCAGAAAGAAAGATGGAGCCAGGCTTCCCTCAGCAGCGCTCAGTGACAGGACATCAGACAATAAGTGCAAATTGAAATAGAAGAAGTCATAGTTAAAGATAAAAGTAATGTTTTACTCTAGGGGTGACTGAACACTAGAACATGTTGCAGTTACCCATATTCTTGGGGATATTTAGAATCTGCCTAGACAACCCTGGACAATCTGCTCTTGTTTACCCTGCTCTCTCTTTCCATTAGACTTCCCTTCCTCCTTATACTCTTTACAGGTCCTTTGTGTTTTATTATGACTAGTAAGATTTGCCAGATTAGAATTCTTTACACAGTGAGAACTCCTGAAGCAGTATGCAAACAGCTCCCAGCTTAATTACCTTACTAGAGGAGCTGTCCAAACCTGTGAAACAATGTTGCATTCCTTCTCCAATAAAAATTCCTTCAGCATTCTTACAACATAACATTCTTCAGAGTGAAGAGTTATATAATTAAGGCCTAAATTCAGAATTCTTTGAAAAAATATGGCAAAAGCTTGTTAGTTAAGATTTGTCTTTAATCTTTCTTACCTCCTTAATGCAAGAAATAGAATGTCATTGTTTCAAAACTGAGTTAGATGGCAATATCTCTTGGTAGCTTATTAACAAGGCTTTTGCCTTGTTACAGAAAATAATTCTCTTACACTGAAAACCTTTTTAAGATTCAATGAATTGTTCGTAGTGAAATGGTATTACACATCAGCTCACCACTGCTTTGAAAATTGGCTAGTATTAAAACTATGGATCAGAGAAAAACTGCAATGTTTCAAGTCAGAAGGAGGTGTCTGGTGAATGCTGCTGGAGTGAGTGCTAGGTCACGTTTTAATTAAATTCCTCATTACTGATCTGAAAAAGTGTATAAAGAGCATGCTAATGAGATTCACATATCTATATTGGAAGGTGTCACACAACCCAAACAACTCAGAAGTTTGGAATGCATGGCAGAAAAACCTCCCATCCTTGATTTTGAAATTTTTCCTTTATCTAGCAGTTGTATTGTTTTTAAATCAAGTCCAGAAATAAGATACTACAGTATTTTTCCATCAGAAATGGGAAGCTTTGCTAATGAAAGATATCCTGGAGACAGGATAGTAACCAACAAGTTAGATAGGACTTTTCAGCACTGTTATATTCAGAGGCCCAGAACATAGCGAGGTGAGCATAGGATGCACTATCATAATGTATCTGAGACTGCGTGCACTCTTACAGTGTACAATTGTATAGAGATTAACCTCTACTGACAGAACCATTTAGACAGGATGGAACTTCCAGAGGTCCACCTGGTTTAACCTCCACTGTCCTCTCTACACCCTATCCCACCAAAATAAATCAAGCGTTCACCACAGTAACCAAAGGAAAAAAAAATACTCATATGCAAGGGCTTATAAGTATTAGCACAGTATTGCTTAACAGGTCATTTTAGACAACGCAGCAGAAATATTTTATTAAAAAAACACCTCAACTAATTTAAAAATAACCAGGAAAAATGGTTGAGTAGAGAGTTAGAGTAATTAAGATGTAAGGACAATGTTTTAAAAAAGTCTTACACTTAGAATATAATCGCTGAATCCCTGAGCACCTCCAGTGGAATACAGATTTTCAACCTCCTTTTTCACTATATAAGGGAAGCATCAAATACTTTTAGGAATGAATTGTCAAATGTTTTAATTCTGTTGTGAGAGAAATGCTGTGGGAAAAGGTAAGAAAAATGTTTTCAAGGGTAAGGTGAAAAATGCATGCTGCACTCATGCAGCTTATCTAAGAATATGTTTCAAGTTTCAGAATCAAGCCAAAATCAAATATGAACATCCTAAACTGCTGGAGAATAAACAGAACTTCTATGCTTCCTCATCAGATCTTTATGTTATCCATATATGCCATTAAAACTGATGGGGAAGTTAACTCTACTTCAGTCAGAGGCAAAACCTGCTGGACCTTTCCTTTATATAATTTTCTGCAAGTAATAAATTGGACAAAATATCAAATTGGCCACCAGAGACAATTAAAGCAGTGACAGAAAAAGAGGCAATGAGCATAAACTGGAACATATAAAGTTCCCATACAAGCATCCAAAGGAACTTTCTTACTGTGAGGGTAACAGAACACTGAAGCAAGCTGCATAGAGAGGCTGTGGAGTCCCCTTCTCTGCAGACACTCAGGACCCTCCCGGATGCTTTCCTACTCAACCTACTGTAAGAAACCTGCTTTAGCAGGTGAGTTACACTCTGTATTCTCCAGAGGTCCCTTTCAATTCCTATGATTCTATGAAAAGGTACTGTTTAAGAGATAACAAGCAAAGGTCAGTTTCACATTCAGTTCACATTATGATTTCCCACTGGAAAGAATAGAATTTGAAATACTCTAAACCTCATGATAGCTTCACCAGCGTTCGCAACAATATGCACACCTTTACATTTAACTTGCTGAAAAATATTATGAAGGCATTGTATTTTTTATGAATTTTTATTAACTTTTAATATATACTGATTTAATAAATATGTTTACCTCTGGTGTACACACATGATGGAAATGAATTTTGAAATTTCTTGTCAGGTACAGTTTAGGCAATTTCCTTCATGTTACAGGAGTGTGATTTGAGCTTAATTTACCTTAAACAGCAGCTAAATTTCTACAACCTATGCAGTCCTGTTAATGCTTTTTCCTAATTGTCAATCTTAATGAATTTCTCTTTCTGCTACTAAATTACATGGATCTGCATTTAATTATGAGAGCACTTATTAAACAAAATAGAGTGTAAGTGAACTTTCAGTTAACCTTAACACTGTCTGAAAACCATAGATGTCAGAGATGGATAATAGGTATTCAAAGCTTCAGCTTACTTGTTTAGAACTGCTAGAGTCACACTATTAAGAAGAAACACAATGAAAAACTCTTAGGATTTGAAAAACTATGAAATTGTGACGAAATTATTATTTAATCTTCTGAGAGGCTGTCAACCACTGATTATGTAATATATCAAAATTTAAGAAGTGCAGACAATTCAAACTGCAGAGTTTTCATATTACTTAAGGAAGACCAAGTTGAAGGATAAAGTTACCTCATCCCAGATACACCATGAAAATAGAAGCCTAAAAATTAAGTGTTAATCAAAAGGCTCTCCAAAATCCAAAAAACCAGTAGTACAGAAAATTTAAGTGGTTTTGTAAGCAGATAAAGGTTTTCTTTAGTGTGTTTTCCTTTGTATATTTTCCTTTTTTTCTTGCTTTTTGCAAGAAATACTATAACAAAACTTTAGAACTTCAGCAACCCAAAATACATCAGAAAAAAAACCAACAAAGAAACAGTACTGTGAACTGCACCATCTTCAATGTATTTGACTTGTTTTGTACTCTGTAAATTAACTAACTTTAAATAGGAACGAGAAAGCAATATAAAGATGGTCTTAAAAGATACTTCTGACATTTTATATAAACAAAAAAAACATATCTAGTTGGAGTTGAATGGAACATAATAGAAATTTATGACCCAAAGTCAGTGACTTCATTAAAAAAAGAAAAAACAACACCTCACTGAAATTAACAAATAACGTTATCAATAGTCAGTTGTTTTTTCAATTAGAAATGATCCGTATAACTAGAATTCTATAAACACTTCAGTTAATATAAACAAATATATCACTATATATTTCCTTCAAACTCTACTACACATCCTTCTCTCTAAATTGGAGAGGTATGGATTTGAAGGATGGACCGTTTGATGGAAAAGTAAGATGGAAAGTACTGGTTGTACTGGTTTGCAGATGACACCAAGTTGAGCAGTGCAGCTGATACAGGAGGGGGAAGAGAAGCCATCCAGAGGGACCTGGACAGGCTGGACAAGTGGGCCCATGTGAACCTAATGAAGTTCAGCAAGGCCAAATGCAAGGTGTTGCACTTGGGCCAGGGCAATCCCAGGTATTTATACATACTGGAGGGAAGAATTCCTTGAGAGTAGTCCTGTGGAGAAGGACTTGGCAGTCCTGGTGGAAAGCTGGACATGAGCCAGCAGTGTGAGCTGGCAACCCGGAAGGTCAGCTGTGTTCTGGGCTGCATTAAAAGAGGAGTGGTCAGCAGGGAGAGGGAGGTGACTGTCCCCCTCTACTCAGCTCTTGTGAGGCCCCATCTGGAGCACTGTGTCCTGGGGCCCCCTTAAACTCTGTCTTAAACTAAGACAGAGGAGGTTTAGGTTAGATATTAGGAAGAAGTTTTTCACTGAGAGAGTGGTGATGCACTGTAACAGGTTGCCCAAGGAGGTTGTGGATGTCTCATCCCTGGAGGCATTGAAGGCCAGGTTGGATGTGGCTCTGGGCAGCCTGGTCTAGTGGCTGGCAACCCTGCCCACAGCACAGAGGTTGAAACTATATGACTATTATTGTCCTTTTCAACCCAGTCCTTTCTACGATTCTGTGATACGCTGATTATCAATCTTCCACAGCTAGGAGGGTAAGGAGAGTTGAGTCATGGAACTGTGCTGTGACTGGAATACAAACAAGAGCAAGTTTGCAAACTAAGGAAAAAAGAAAAATAAAAATAAATGGGTATGTAGTAAATAACCCACTTTCTCAATCATAAAAGTTGACTATCAATCATTTGCTGTTAAGATTCTTACCTCTGATACAGTCAGTTGAAAAACATTGAATGTTACTTGAAAACAGTAATAAATTGCTGAAAGAATTTTAAGATAGATATTTTTCTTGTTTTAAAATCTTTCAGTTGTAACATTTAGTCAGCTGTCAATTATTGGTGAATTCACAAGCTATTTGCGTTACAGAAATTGTATGTTTCTACAGCAAAAATGTGCCTTCAGTGAGTGCTATACTGAGGATGTTTACATTCTGTCCTCATCCACATTACTAGTCTTCTGTTCCTCATTTGGATCTTGTGTGTATACTTAAGGCTTTTAAGAAAGTGTTATTAACCATGCTTCTTACTTAACCTGTTTAAATCCACTCCTTAATTGCCTTTGAAAATAAGACCACTCAGTCTCCCCAAAAATGTGGTCTCTCAACCTTTGCCCCCCAGACAGTCACAAATACATGATGGAAAAATTCTCTGATGATACCAATGGGTATAGTAATTATTATTTTAAATACTAACTTTAAAAATCTGAACTAAAAACAACCTTGCATCACACTAGGGATGATGCCATTAATATTTAATGAATGTTAATATTAATAGAATAATTCCTCAGGAATAATTCTTTACTGTGAAACTTAGCAATTCAGATTTGAACTACAGGACCTTATTAACTGCCAATATTCAGCATAAATGTTTTAGGATTACATGTGTCTATGAATGACAGAATGCAATATCAAACTCTTTACACACCATTTTCTTTTCCCCCCTTCAACATTTTGGTGATGTATGAGGCTGACTAAGAAAACAGTTATTTTTGTTTATTTGGTTGCTTCTTTTAAAAACAGAGGTCCAGTTGAACTCAGAGAGATAAGAAGAGGAGTAAGAATTCGTTCAGTTGGGAAACTGGCTTCTACTTTACAAAGAACAATGACTATTTCACTGTTACTACACAGAACAACACAAAGCTGAACATGGTGTGTCCTAATCCAACCTCCATGAGAAAATTTTTAGGAACTAGAACATGAAGAACTAAAATTCCCTGTGCACTATAAAGAAGTACAACATGAATGAAAAATCTCCTTACTGTCACTGTCCTCAAAATATGTAGAACTGTTCATGCATATATCACTGGTTTCATTTAATTAAAAAAAGTAATAAATTATTCAGTAAGCATTTTGGCCTTTTCATGCAATAAAGAATGCTGAAAATAAAGGTAGTGCAGGACCTTAATGGAAGTGCTATTTGTGGGATTGTATGATCACTCTGGAATGTACCCTTACAAGAAAAAAAAAAGAAAACTCAGTGTGAAGAAACAGTCTCATCCAGTGCAAGGGCCATTATCATTCATGGTGAGTCAGGAAAACCTAAGAGCTGCTAAGATGCTATAACGCTCTGTCAGCACATACATTCTGGAGAGCTGTGCTGATATTGGCCAAAGTGAGCAACAAAAATGCAATGAAGAAATGTCAGGAGCTGTGAATGAGGGTGAGATATTAAAAGGAGTCCTCAGAGAGAGAGAAGAAAAAGATGGACTGATGAGGAGACCAGAGCTCAGGGAGTAGAGAAGATCCCTTTAAAAAAAAATGGGAATCATCATTGTAGAAGGCAGTTTAAAAAAAATGACAAATGCATTTATGAAGAAACACCTGCCTGAAAGTAACAGACTGCTTCCTTTATTTCTGAAATACTAGCGCAAGGTCTCCCGAATAAGGAGGTTTTTTTTTTTGTTTTTTTTTTTTTGGTTTTTTTTTACAAAAAACAAAACAGAAGAGTAAAACCACATCTGAGCAGACCAATAGATACTGCTGGCTGTCAAAAAACAATGATTCTTCCATTAGACCACACATGCTACAAATGCAAAGGAAGGTGACAAGGAAGAGCAACATAACTCCCTGTTCACAATTTAAACATTTGAGGAAAAAAGTCATGGTTAACATTTTGGCAAAGTGATCCTGTATATTTCTGAATCTTATAGAGTGGAACTAACAGTGACACCTATATAGCTCTTGCTGTAAGATAACATTACTTAAACTCTCATCTTCAGAGAAAAATACCAAAACATTTATATTAATTTCATTACACTGTATGAAGCTTGGCACTTATCCCAGTTTCACCCACTGAGACTGCTGTATGACTGGAAGTTCTGAGCAGCAGCTGTCTCACAATCCAACTTCCATTCCCAGTTTGAACTCTGGAAGCAAGTAGGATAAAACTTCTGGCTCATGACCAGTATGATGAATTTTCAAACATTGTTAGTATCTACTATTTTTTTTTTTTTTCAGTACCAGCAATTTCTAGAAAAAAACATTGCTCAAATGCATGCGGTTTTACAAGAAGCTCTTTTGGAGAGTGTGTTTTATTTGAATTTCTGCTTTCTCTCCTTCTACTTGAGAGAAACTAACTCATGAGATTTGATACATTCAAATCTACTACTGAACCACTAGCTAATGAAGATTTGCGTCTTACTCTAAAGATGAGCACAAAAGTGAGACTTAGGGGAAGAAAAATAATTTTGATGACTCCAGCCTTAACAATCAAATGGATGCAGTCATTTGCTTTAAATCTGAGATACACTTTGCATCTAGTTTCTGCTTTTTCCCTTGTCAGATCAAGTTCCAATAAGCCATTCATTCTATTCCTTACAGTTCGTGTTGTTTTGGATTAGAGCTTGGATTAGTGTTATGCGTGTTCTTAATGTTTCTAATTCAAAACTATGCATTTGATTTCCATTTTATCCAGAGGAGCACAGTAGCAGGACTTCACAAGACATTCCTGCTATCTCCTAGAAGAAACTTAACACAAAGGTCACTCTACAGAAATAACTTGAAAATCAACACAGTTGTTAAAATCATGTCAGTGTATTTCAAAAGGCTCAGAAGCAAATGGCAAATAGATACAACAGCTGAAAACCAGTACAAAATATCAAAATATTTCCCCCACCATTCATAATTTGTCTGAAAATATGTATGTAATCATCAACTGTTACTTACTGTAGAGATTGAGGGTTCTCCTCATCTGCATTAACAAACAAGAAAAAGATAAGGAATCTTTTACATATGTGAGATAAGTTTTAACTCTAAATTTAAGCGTAAATCTCTTACACCATTATCATCCAGCAGAAAATTGAACAAATTTATTTCCTTTTGTTCTCACAGCCTATTCCTGCCATTCCTAGAGCTATGCCTCTCACAGACTACTCTTAGGTAAGGTCACCTCGTGACAGCCAGCAGTCACTCTCATTATATACTAGATAGAAAAAGAAATGTAAACTCCTTCAGCCTCATTATTTTTTAGCAACAAATTATTCTACAATCCCAGAAGTCAAGTTCTGAGGATGAAGTCTATGTATCAAAATCAAAGCTTTCTGGAAAAGCTCTTCAAATTTGTAACCAATCTTTTAAATTAAAATTAGTGTTGTGTAAATGTCATCTCCAAGAAATAAAATAAGGTCAGAAAAGTAAAAAAAAAAAAAAGACTTAAAAAATAGGAAGGGGTCCCTGAGAACAAAGTAATAAGGATGGTAACAAGCTGATACAACTGCACAGTACAGTAGCTCTCTTGTAAAACATTTTACATAGCTAAGTTTTAAACAACTGATGTGCTGCATAGCTTTCCTCGGAAATAAACTTGTTTCTTCATTCTGAAACATGGCAGTTTTAGAATGAACAAGCACCATTCTCATCTGTGTCTTTTGCTACATTTATACTTACTTCTAAACACAGAAAGTTCCTCATGCCAAGTTTTCCGTGCATTTGGAGAGACACTAATAGTCTCCTCCTTGCATCTCATGTTTTTATTTTCTCTCCAGTATTTTACCTTAATTTTCCTGATTAAGGATTTGAAGCACACCGTCATTTCATTTAGGCTGTTCCCATCTCAGCCTAGTACTGTCATTGTTTTAGACTAATCTCCTTCATACATCGGTTGCAAGAATAACTGTGTTCTTTCCACATATTCCCTCTTCTCTTCCTTCCCGTTAGTCTCCATTTTCTGGCAAATAATTTATCCAGTGTCAAGTCTAAAACTAATTAGTTATTTTTCTGTGTGAACATAATCCCTCTTAGAGAAGGAAGGAAGAAGTGACATCACCTAGGAAGCTAAGTGCCGATATCAATCAATCCTGTGACCTAATTACAGACCCATTAAAATTGACACAGAATACACATACACAAAAAACAGAGACAGTTTGCATATTGCACATACTTCCTTCCTCACTTTCCCTTCCTCCCCACACCTCAAGTTAATTGTGTGCTATCTATAGATGGCTGAAATGTTATCAGAAGAATTAGAGCAGCTTCAGCATTTGAAAATCAATCCATTAAAAATAAACAAATACTCCACTGAGTGTGAACCAGACCTGGGTACTGTAATTTTAGAGTATTTGGAAGAAATAAAGTTCTCTATTTATCTTCAGGCAGCATTACAGGTTTATTTGAACATTGCATTTGAACCTGTCTTAAAGAGGAACAGGTCACCATAAGAAATGCACACCAATTATTTTTCCTTCTGAAGAGACATTATTTCTTAATCCATATTTTGAGATAGTTAACTACACTACACCATCTAGCTGTTCCATAAATACCATGTGTAAAATAAAACAAAAGAAATAAAGAACAAAAAACATAATTGGAAAAAATACTGTACTTATTTAGAAAAATAATTCATATTGCAAACCCTCAAAATCGCAGAGGTAAAAAAACCTAATCATTTTGAGTGATACAGATCCAGTGAAAGCTGGTAGTAGACATCTGAACCTGTGTCCTTCTGGATCTGTCATACTTTGACTATTCATATAAACAAAATCAGACATCATGCAAATACAAATAGTAAGGTAGCAGGCACTGGAATGAACCAATTGTAATCAGACTTCAAGGAACGATATGACCGACCCCCACTGATTAGATCTCATCAAATGCATGATTTACATGCAAGAAATAAACTCATCTCTCACTCCACAGCTGCTTCAAATGGGATGACTTCTGCAGCTGAAACTGCATCACAGCCATGCCCTATTATAGAGCACTGGGGCTCTGCTGGCCCCCCCCATCCAGGGCTTGGTGCCACCTCAGCAAGGTATATTCCACAACCAGAAGCCACCTTAGCCTTAGCACCAAGTATCCCTGTGGCCCCAGTATGGAAAGAGTCCTCCCAGATACTGCAGCCTGAGGCTGGCAGCTCAGCCACCTCCACCAGGAATCCTTAAGTAGTGCTTCCTCTAAATACACGCAGTTTATTCTTCCCCTTTTTTTCTGGCTCCACCAGCTGCTGTGTTTAGCACGTAGCCCTGTTGTTCTACTGGTGTAGTCCCAGACTGGGAAACACATCCCACTGAACTCACACAGGAAAAAGGTATCTCGTAAGTATTCAGAGTGTTTCCTTATGATCCTGAAAGGGATCATACAGAGTATGCAGAAAGAAGCCAAGACTAAATTATCTTGAAGTGTGCAAAACACTTAGGTTTTTTACTTTCAGAGAACTGCTCACACAAAAGAAAACTACAGACAGATTTCAACTAAGGCAACAAGGTAACCTGTCCATCAGACAAATCTATGAAATGATAAATGTTGAACAAAACATGAATAATCCAGCGGACTGAACAAGAAAGGGCAGACATGTTATGAAGTAAAATAAACAAAACATATCACAGTTTGTCCAGTGCTTTATAATTCTCTCTTCACAACGGAAGAAGATGATTCATATAAAGACTTAAACTGCCTAATAGAACAACCATTATGAGAAAGTAGAGGAATAAGTAAAAAATTAACAAGTCTACAAAGATCTGATGGGACATGACAGTCTACTCTAAAGAGATACACATTTTGCAGAAAGAAATAAGATTCAGATGAGGACAGAAAGAATCATAAGCAGCTCAATGTGAGTGTTTCTGAGGTGGAAAAATGTTGCCTTCAAGAGAAAAAAAAGTTATTCTTTGAAACTGAATATAATATTACGATGCAAAAACTGTGATTGGAAGAAGTTCCAGAAATTTTAACGTAGGCATGAATATTTCCTATTTGCAATCAAAAACACTTCTGGGCCCCAGCATTTTTGACAGCATGAAGAAAATTTTTTTGATCTGTCTGTTCAGAAGTGTTAAACTAAGAACAAAGTAATAACTAAACTTAAATTGATGCTAATTTCATTTTAATTCATAAAATTTTACCTCCATAAATTGGAGGTACATTTACAAACATAGAATCCAACTTACTGACTTCAAACATTTTTGCAACTGATGAACTATGTTAGATAGGCTGGTGTTAGACATGAAGAAAAGCAGTTCAAAAGCAGATAATTTTCCTTAGGATAACCCCATTACTCAGTCTACCTACTGATGACTTTCTGTTGTCCCCTCTATTTAATTATTTCTAACTTATCTCTGTTATCAGGCTTTCCACTATATTTAATAGAAAAGTGTTTACTGTATCTATTTAGAATACAGAAATCCATATTGCACACAAAAGGGGAGGAGCTTACAGCTCCCCCCCTCCCCCCTTTCCCCCAAGAACACTCCTTTTTGGAGATTTTTCACAGTAACTATGGCACACAGAGAAAACTAACTGTGAAGTCAGAAGGAAGATAGAGCCTCCAGATCTCTTAATTTGTGTTTGATTCTATCTAGTTTTGTAGATAGAAAGATCGCATCACATAAAAGAGAAGCAAATTTGTATCTAAAAATTCCCCATCCTTTTCAAAAATAGGAGGGGAAAAGAAGATATATTTTGAAATCTCATTTCAAATCAAGTATATCACATTTGAAGATGTGAAAAAGTCACTAACATTCAAAAGCACTTAACAATACTCACATACAACAGCAAGAATAATAAATAGTTAACAGCAATTTTGAGATGAACATACCTCAGACAGTGTCTTAATTCTTCTGAAGAATTACTAGCTCAGCTGCCTTTTTGTCTTCATGTCTTGAATTTGTTGTGAAACCTAGGAGAAATAAATCTCAGCTTACTTTCAAACTGAGAGCATAAGGCTAAACCCAAGGAAGGAAGAAAAGTTAATAGCATTGCTGTTAATTCCTCTGTAATCCTACCTCATTATCTTAAGCAAATAAATCTCAGAAAAGGGTTGCCTTATTAAAAGCAAATTAGAAAACTGAATGTCATCTGGGCAGGGAGACATTCTCTTAAAATGCAGTCTACGAGGAAACTCATAAATAGAGTGCTATAGAAGAAATGCTCCCATCAGGCAACCTTCACAGCAGATTTTCAACAGATGTGTATGCAGCTATGCTTTCTCAAATTCCTAAAATAAGATGTGTCAACATCATTTACCACTAACTTTCAAGCGTCTCAAGAAATGTACTCAATTTAGATTTACTAAAACAACATGAAGTGTAGCAAGACTGGATACTGAATTCTCATTCTTCCTACTATGCATACCATCATGTGTGACTTACTAATTATAAAAAAGTTTTTTTATCTTGTCAAATAAATTACCTACATTTCAAGAAGCACAACCACTAGGTACTTCTTAGAACATTCTTTATACATTTTTAGAACTTTACTCAAGGGGTATAAGGAGTGAAGAAGTAGTGCGTGCTGTAGAGTAAAACTTAACATGCTACAGACAATTTTGTCATTGTTAGAAAATCACTTTATTTTTTTATAAATGTTTATCACTTGTAAGCATCATTTCTCAATACCTTAGTTAAAAATAGATAACACAGGCTATTAAATATCTAAAAAGTTCAAAATGAAATATTAGAACAAAGATCTTTTTATTGAGAATCAACCACTTCATTAAGGTTGACTTAAATGAAACATACCAGAGAAGCGTAGATACTAACTGTTCTTTTTATTTTTAGCTTCAGTGATACTGAACTTTTCTGCCTCACTTTACAAAGGTATTTGTAACTTCTGCTAAGGACTATTTACTTCTAATTGCTTTCAACATTTGTATCAATGCAATGGAATTATTTTAACAGAAAACCATACAGAGAACAACTTGCTGAAAGGGTATGCAAGGATAACAGAACTAAATGAATCCAGCTCTAGAAGATGTCGGTTATGGAGATTTTATAACTTGTAAAAATAACTAACGAAGATAGTATTCAAACGAAAGCAATAAGATGTAGACAAAACTGAAAGTGAAATTGGAAAAAACTAGCAGTTAACTGGAGCTTCATTTCACATCCACAAGCCAGCAATGATGTAGCAAATCAGAAAGCAGTCGGGAAATTCATTTCCTAACAACACCTGGTCCTAAAGCCCTGAGTTCAGTATTTCTCTGGGAAGGGAAAGAGTATGAAATATCTCATGAACAAGTTTGAACATATGAAAGCACATGTATGCTATACAAAAGAAAAACAACATCCAGCACAGTCAGTTTCCCTTTTTTCATATTGTTTCTGTTTTAGATACAAATAGAAGCCTTTTTCCACTAAAAAACATTTAAAAGCTCATTGTAGCGTCTCACACAAGTTTTTATACCTTTATATTAAATGGAGTATTTAATCAGATTTATTGATTTCATGGTGCTCTCAGAGACTTGAGAAAATGTCTGCTTCTTCCAGTAGGCCAATTCTGAGGTTTTCTTCTTACTGTGTTTAAGATCCACGATGTCAGTACAATATGTATCCATGTCTGTCAAACATGTTAAATAACTATTTCTTCTTAATTATATGAATGAGGAAAAGAAACAACATGAATTTAGTCGAGTCTCTATAGACATTTGAAGATTCATGTTTCTCACTATCAAAGCTTTGCTCTAACAAAAAAATGCAGTTTGTTCTGTTCAGCTGTTTAATTCCCATAGCATAAAAACTGCGTACAATATTGTATGGAATTACTGATCAATTTATACCATATTAGTCAGATGATTTGAATTTTAATTGGTATCTAGAGCCCTACCTTCTTTAAGGAAAATTCCTCCCACAAATCCTTCACCAATTAAAATGATTTAAAAAACAACTACAACAAATAACAGGCAGTTTATTCATGAAGCTTAGAACTGGGTCAGCTCTGTTGTAATACAACACATAGGTGCACAAGTTCAATTCTTAATTTTTTTCCCCCACCATTATTTCTCCTTCACATTTCTATATAGACAGGTTTCTCTACATGAATTGATTAATATTAATGCTTTCTATATATTTTAGTTCATGTCAGAATGCAAAAATAATGAAAAATATTAAAACATCTCAGATAAAAACTGCCACATTTTAAAGTAGACTTCACTAATTTGCTTGACAAGAGCAAAAACTACTGAGGCAGTTAAACCTCGGAACACCATTCTTATAGTACTATTCTAGAAAATGAGCGACTGAACTGCAGCACTACTTGTTACCTCTCATTCCCTTAGAGAGGTCTTAGAACTTAAAAAACATGCACCATAGGTGATTACTGTTATTTAAGTAGTGACATTTACTATACTGGAGAAATCCTGCTTGTCTGTCATTTAATCTTTCTAAGGCATTAACACGGGCTTGGAACTCTAGTGATGGAGATTTACCATTATTTCAGTTTCTTGACTGAAAACTGATTCAGCATTCAGGATTTCACCCGTACCTATTATTGCATCTTTAAACATTTACCAGCCTTTCTTTCTGGTGTGAAGAACAAATCAAAGAAGTGTTTTGTCACCTAACATAGCACTTCTACGTATTTCTGCACAGGCATTTTTAAGACTTTTTCCTAATATACCGGGAAACACTGGGAAAGTATATAGAAATGTCCTCTTTTTTCTGAGTATTAACTACCCCACTACACCAATAAGCATTAAATTCACAAAGCTACAACCAAAAGGTTCGTGAATGCAACTGCCACCATTATCAGAAGAGTATACATGCTTCAAAAGATGTTCAAGAGGTTATTGAAAAGTACAGATACAGCCATTAAAAAGAAAAGCATCTGAAAATCAAGGAGACCAGTAGGGTACAAAACATCTTGAACTGGAACAAAAACTACTGACGGGATAAAAATTGTTTATACAGTATAGCCACACATACTCTAGGAACCATTCTTTCATTAGGTTAAGTTAATAAACTGCTGAATGTTTTCACATGGGATGTTTTTTTCTTCCTGAACTAGATCTGTAATAATGCAGGTTTTTTTGCTGTCAAATATATAGCTTTTATAGCAAAAGGCAGATACAGCTGATTCAAACCAGTTTAGGATCACCCACAAAAGACAGAGGTCACAATCTGGTAATAAAGAAGGAATTGCTTACCACTTTCTGAGGATTAAGGCTCACCAAATACTCCAAAGGAGGTACTCTCCAAGTAGAGGTCTGTCTGAAGGAAAAATACCCCTTCAAAAATGATCTGATTCCTGAGGCAAAGAAATGGACTACTATGGAAAAAGGCATCCATTATTTGAGAGAAGGCGCTGTGGTGGAAATGTTACATGACCCTGCGTTCATTCCTGATGATCCAAAGCAGGAGCATGATACTGAGAGAGTCAGGTGTACACCAGACATGTGGCGTACATTCACAAGAACTGCACCAGAAAAGTACGCTGGCACATTAGCAGCCATGTATGGCAGATGGGAAAGAAGACCCCCTATGGGTGAACTGATTTTCAGGCTACATGACTTTGAGCTGCATTTAACCCCTCTGCAAGTTTATACTTCAGCCATTGTAAAGGTAACTGAAAGACTGCATAGACTTGAGAGTGATCATGATGATATAATAGAGGAACTGACTTCTTTGCCTCATGCCAATAAACCTGATGACAATCAGGAGTGTCGAGATAGTCTACAGGAGAGGCTAAGCAATTTGTTGTCCTCTCAACTTGCATCATCCAACGTCTCAGCTATTAGAAGAAGAAAACATTCTCCTGCTCGAGCAAGTGACGACAGTAAGACTATGTCACGTGTTGTCTTGTGGCGTTACCTATGTGACCATGGAGAAGACATGAAGAAGTGGCACAAAAAAACCCACTCCTGCACTACAAGCACAGGTAGAAGAACTGCTAGCCAAATCAATCACCAAGGCGAAATCCTCCACTCCTGTTGCTGCGGGACGTGGCAAAAGCCGTAAGGGCCCTGATCAGAAGAACAAGGGAGGTAACAAGTAGAGGGGCCCTGCCCTCAGCCAGGGTGGGGGAAAGGGATAATAGAGTTTATTGGACTGTGTGGATTCAATGGTCTGGCACATCAGAACCACAGCAATATGAGGCACTGGTGGACACTGGTGCACAGTGCACTCTAATGCCCTCGAGTCACCAAGGGACAGACTCAGTTTACGTTTCTGGGGTGACTGGGGGTTCCCAAGAGTTGACTGTGTTGGAGGCCGAAATAAGCCTCACTGGTAAAGACTGGCAAAAACATCCTATTGTGACTGGTCCAGGGGCTCTGTGTATACTCGGTATTGATTACCTCAGGAGGGGACATTTCAAGGATCCCAAAGGGTATCGATGGGCCTTTGGAATAGCTGCCGTAGACACAGACAATGTTAAGCAGCTGTCGGTTTTGCCTGGCCTGTCAGAAGATCCCTCTGTGGTGGGGTTGCTAAAAGTAAAAGAGCAACAGGTACCGATTGCCACAAAAATGGTGCACAGACGGCAGTACCGCACCAACAGGGATTCCTTGCTCCCCATTCATAAGTTGATTTGTCAACTAGAGAGCCAGGGAGTGATCAGCAAAACTCACTCACCTTTTAACAGCCCCATATGGCCAGTGCGTAAAGCCAGTGGAGAATGGAGGCTGACGGTAGACTACCGCGGCCTGAATGAAGTCACACCCCCACTGAGTGCTGTTGTGCCGGACATGCTAGAACTCCAGTATGAACTGGAGTCCAAAGCAGCCAAGTGGTATGCCACCATTGACATTGCTAATGCCTTCTTTTCCATTCCGCTGGCCACAGAATGCACACCACAGTTTGCTATCACCTGGAGGGGCGTTCAGTATACCTGGAACCGTTTGCCCCAGGGGTGGAAACACAGCCCAACCATTTGCCATGGGCTGATCCAAACTGCACTGGAACAGGGCGGTGCTCCTGAGCACCTACAGTACATTGATGACATTGTTGTGTGGGGCGATACAGCAAAGGAAGTTTTCGACAAAGGAGAGCAAATAATCCAGATCCTCCTGTGAGCTGGTTTCGCTATTAGCAAAGTGAAAGGGCCTGCACAGGAAATTCAGTTCCTAGGTATTAAGTGGCAAGATGGGCGTCACCACATCCCAACAAATGTGGTCAACAAAATCACTGCCATGTCTCAGCCCACTAATAAGAAAGAGACGCAATCTTTCCTGGGCGTAGTGGGCTTTTGGAGAATGCACGTTCCAAACTATAGCCTCATTGTGAGCCCCCTTTATCAGGTAACGCGGAAGAAGAATCACTTTACATGGGGTCCTGAACAGCAGCAAGCTTTTGAGCAGATTAAACAGGAGACAGCCTGTGCCGTGGCCCTGGGGCCAGTACGGACGGGACAAGATGTTAAGAACATCCTCTACACTGCTGCTGGAGAGAAAGGTCCCACTTGGAGTTTGTGGCAAAGAGCCTCAGGAGGGACCCGAGGCCAAACCCTGGGATTCTGGAGTTGAGCCTACAAGGGGTCTGAGGAGCGCTACACTCCAACTGAGAAGGAGATCTTAGCCGCGTATGAGGGGGTTCGAGCTGCTTCCAAAGTAATCGGAACTGAAACGCAGCTCCTCTTAGCACCTCGAGTGCCGGTGCTCAACTGGATGTTTAAGGGAAAGGTTCCCTCCACCCATCATGCTACTGATGCCACTTGGAGTAAGTGGGTTGCGTTGATTATGCAACAAGCTCGGATGGGGAACCTCAATCGTCCCTGAATCTTAGAGGTGATCATGGACTGGCCTGAAGGTAAAAAGTTTGGAACATCACCAGGCGAGGAGGTATCATGTGCCAAAAAGGCCCCACCACACAGTGAATTACCAGAAAATGAAAAGAAATATGCCCTGTTCACAGATGGATCCTGTCGTACTGTAGGGAAGCATCGCAGATGGAAAGCTGCTGTGTGGAGCCCTACACGACAGGTTGCAGAGGCCACAGAAGGAAAAGGAGAATCAAGCCAATTTGCAGAGGTAAAGGCTGTCCAGCTGGCCTTAGATGTTGCTGAACGGGAAAGGTGGCCAGTGCTTTATCTCTATACTGACTCATGGATGGTGGCAAATGCCTTATGGGGGTGGTTACAGCAGTGGGAACAAAATAACTGGCAATGAAGGGGTAAACCTATTTGGGCTGCTGAACTGTGGAAAGACATTGCTGCCCGAATTCGGAATATGGTTGTAAAGGTGCGTCATGTAGATGCTCATGTGCCCAAGAGTCTGGCTACTGAAGAACAACAAAATAACCATCAGGCAGATCGAGCCCCCAGAATTAAGGTGGCTCAAATGAACTTGGACTGGCAACACAAGGGTGAGTTATTTCTAGCTCGCTGGGCCCATGAGACCTCGGGCCATCAAGGAAGAGATGCAACATACAAGTGGGCTAGAGACCGAGGGGTGGACTTAACTATGGACACTATTGCACAGGTTATTCATGACTGTGAAACTTGTGCCACAATTAAACAAGCCAAGAGGATGAAACCTCTTTGGGAGGAAGGGCAATGGCAAAAGTATAAATATGGGGAGGCGTAGCAGGTTGATTATATCACCTTGCCACGAAGCTGCAATGGTAAGCGTCATGTGCTTACCATGGTGGAGGCAAACACATATGCAGTACCCCATGCTACCGCCCGAAACACCATATTAGGCCTTGAGGAACAAGTCCTGTGGTGACATGGCTCTCCTGAAAGAATTGAGTCAGATAATGGGACTCATTTCAAAAATTCTCTTGTAACTACTTGGGCCAAAGATCATGGTATTGAGTGGATTTATCATATCCCCTATCATGCACCATCTTCTGGTAAAATTGAACGATACAATGGATTGTTAAAAACCATGTTGAAAGCAATGGGTGGCGGAACATTTAAGCATTGGGAGAAGCATTTGACCGAAGCCACCTGGTTGGTCAACACTTGAGGATCAATCAATCGTGATGGTCCTGCTCAATCCAGCTCTCTACATAATGTAGAGGGAGATAAGGTCCCTGTAGTACATGTAAAGAGCATGTTGGGAAAAGCGGTTTGGGTCTTCCCAGCTTCTGGGAAGGGCAAACTTCTCCGTGGCACTGTTTTTGCTCAGGGACCTGGGTCCACTTGGTGGGTGATGCAGAAGAATGGGGATATTCAGTGTGTACCACAAGGGAATTTGATGCTGGGGCAGTACAGCATTCTCTCTCTGTATTGGATTTATCAGCTTAAATTGTAATTATATTGTATTATAGTGTGTTGTTTGGCGTTCCGATATCTTATTTAGTAAATTAGTTTGTTTCTCCTCAGATGGTTGCTGCTGTTCTTTGCTCTCAGGGCCATCTCCTTACCTTTTTCCCAGGTCATGGGTCTGTAGGTCCCCCGTCCCCTTCATCACAGAACCAGGCCAAACGCCCATAAACCGTTGACAAGGTCCTTGTCTTACAGCTGCCAGCCCTTACATGAGGTTAGGGAAAGGTGGAGCCAGGCTTCCGGTCATACAGGTGAATTGCTTCCACCTGTGTTCCTGGAGCCAGCTATGCTCCTTCACCAGGTGCTCAATCACTGGTTCAGGCCATATCTTAACAGCTCCCATACAGTCTTACTTTCTTCAGATTTGTTTTTTATGTTGTTGCTGTTGTTTTGTTTGCTTGTTTTTCCTTATAGTAGAGTAAAATAAGATCTGAACTATTAGAAACCAATGGATCACCAGACAATCTTCCTTGAATAAAGAGTAATGCAGTTTCTCACTGACAGAAGAACAAACCTAAGCAGTAATTTTTACTCATATTTGGGCTACAGCTCTGTCTCTACTACTACTCCTATTTGTGAAGAGAGGAAACTGTATTGATTTTCTCCTGTTGCAGTCTTTTAGCTAAATGAAGATAGATTTAGATTAGAAGTTAGGGGGGAATTTTTTTACCCAGGGGGTGGCGATGCACTGGAAGAAGTTGCTCAGAGAAGTTGTGGATGCCCTCCGGAGGTGCTGAAGACCAGGTTGGATGGAACCCTGGGCAACCTGATCAAGTGGGTGGCATCCCTGCCACGGCAAGGAGCTGGAGCTGGGTGGTCTTTAAAGTCTCTTCCAGATCAAACTATTTTATGATTCTATGATTTTTTTTTTCCTACTCTACACAGGTTATACTAAGGAATAAGTACTAAGATTCCATTTAGTTCATACATACCTAAGCCAAAATATAGGATATCCTTATCCATAGGATATCCTTATCCATGTGTATGAATCTCTAACTCATACAGAGGCTCAAATTCATATCCAGAGGTACAAAAAAAAAAAAAAAAAAAGTCTTAGAAACTTGCACTGAAGCGCTTAATATCATTTTACTGTTTATAGATGAAGTCTAATCATTAAATTAAAACTAGGTTATCACTATTTTTATAGACATCTGTATTTTACATTATGCATCACATAAATTGCGCATGATTTCAAGAATCAAATGAAGTACCCTGTATCCTGTTCCATTTTCATTTAAATGCTTTGCTTAAAGAAATTCCACAACCACTTAAATCTATATTATTAAAACAACTTTTAACGGTCAATCCAACATCTCTTCGGAGAGAAAAAGTGGAAGCATAATTTGGGTGCAGACAAAAGGCTTCAGTTATCTGTAATGACTACACAATTTACCAGAATTGTCACAAGGTCATCTACACTGCCAGTTACTTGTGTATATACATTAGCCAACAGCAGTTATAGATCACATTAGAATTCCACCAGAAAAAGTGACCCTTCACTTACTAATGTGTTACATCTAATTTACGAGGAAGCCATAATAAATAAGTTAGTTAAATCTGTCTGAAGGAGATCATAGCTATGTTTTACCAATTAACCTTTCAATACACAAACTCCCAAATGATTTCTTGTGATTTTATTTCAATCTAATTGTCAGTGGAAAGCATAATCATTCATGAATTACAATTCAATTACAAATGTCACTTCATACAATAATATCCTTCACATAAAAAGATGGGAAAAAAGGAAATAAAATCATATTTTAATATTATAAGTATGATTATATTTCTATTATTTACTCTCAATTAACAAGTATAAAGCAGGTCCCAGGAAATAACTAAATAATTAAAATGGAGCAACATGAAGAGGATAAAGTTCTTAGTCAAAGTTCAGAATACATGGGAAGTTTATTGGAATGCCTCATTTCAGTTTATACCTTGTATATGTTATGGATAGAGGCACATGTCTACTAAATATTTTACATAAATTATGTATTTAGTGACAGTCAAAAATGAATAAACATTATATACTGCTATTACCAGAATACCAGAATGTTCTATGCCTTTCCAAATCAAAATTTCTAAATTCAGTATACCTTGCTTTAAACAAACATACATTTTCTGACACAAAATTACTCTGTTTTTAGAACTCCAAACAAGTTTAACCATGACTTACTCAATTCAGATATCAGTCTCAAGTTTCTGGCTGCAGTGACATTCTAATTTCTGTTATCAGAAGACAAAATTAAATGTTTAGCACTAAGAGAAGACTAGACTTATTAAAAAACAAATGCTCAAGGAAGAGGAATACAGTTGTGTTAAGCAGAAACAGAATGAAATAGAAAGCCAAGGAACAACCCTTAGCTTCACAATAGCAACATCAATTTTTCTTTAGAGAATGACAGTGAAAACAAAAACTAGTATGAGCTTATTCTCCTGTCAAACAATCAGGAGCGATTTTTGAGAGCTCCCCTTAGATATACAGAAGTAAAGGCTTTGCTTTCTGGTAGGCCTCTTGAAGCTGATCTTCACACAAAACAGGGACATCCCAAGATAAAGGAAACAAATAATATTTATAAGCTGCCACTCAGAAGCTCATGGAAGGTCCCACAGCACATTATAAATAGCACACTGGTATACAATCTTTTCTTCATAGAGTACAATTGTGTTTCAGGCTGTTCAGTCAGATTACAAAACAATTTTCCATTTCGCAAAAATTGACTCTCTGTTGAAAGCAATCTGTGACTTCAGGATGAAGACAGGTTTTCAAGTGACTGAATGTTTTGAATGTACTGTGCAGACTGTAGCCATCTGTGTTTCAGGTGGACAACAAATCTGTCTGCTAGGGGTTGAGAGGAAAAAGAATGAGATAGGGCTACAACAATGCTTGCATTTGGAGAAAAATTAGGGAAGTTCTTTGTTGTCATTGATCATTGAACTGAGTTTCAGCTGCATCCACAGTGTTTTAGACCCAAAAATAGAGAAAGTGAAAAATACAAATGAATATATTGGTCTGTCATTTATTTCTAATTTGTAAATTATTTTGCACAACTTTGAGATGAGAACAAATTAATAATTTGCTAAACTGTTTATCACTGTACAATCTGGGCAGCTTAGTAGGCAAATGTTGCTTCTTACCTATCTAGTGTGAATAATAACATTTTATTCTCTTGGCACTTTTCCTTTTCTTGAGCTTGGTGGTGATCTTGAACTGGCTCATGACTGAGTAAGACAGTTGCTAGGGCCTGAGTGAAAGAAACAGCAGGAATGCATAACGAGGGAAAGGACAATCATAGAATCATAGAATTGTTTGAGTTGAAAGGGACCATAAAAGGTCATCTAGTCCAACTCCTCTGCAATGAACAGAGACACCTACAGCTAGATCAGGTTGATTAGAGCTTCATCCAGACCAACCTTGAATGCCTCTAGGGATGGGCCAACCGCCACCTCTCTGGGCAAACTATTCCAGTGCCTCACCACCCTTTATTGTAAAAAAATGGCTTCCTTATATCCAGATTAAATTTCTCCTCCTTTAGTTTGAAATAATTTCCCCTCGTCCTATCACAACAGACTCTGTTAAAGAGTCTGTGCCTTTCTTTCTTATAGGTCCCCTTTCCTGTTAGATCCCCTGAAGTGACCTATGACACCTCACTGTAAGATCACTCACTATAAGGACTGTCTCCAGGATAGCTAACTCACTGCTCCTAAATGCTACTAATAATGAATTCCTCTGCACTACTTTAAGACAGTGTTAGAATTCATATTAAATACAGACACATAAGGTCTTATTCCCTCTCTATCTAGTTACTTTGAAGTGAAAATGCTACGTTTGAATTTAAGAATAGCGTAACATTTGAACTGTATAAAAGTTTGAATTGAAAGTACAGTAAGTTATTGTCTGTAGAAATAATTGAACACCAAGACAAATCAAAGAACATCATAAGTTTGTCTATCACACTTTGTCTATAAATCAAGGCTGAAATGAAATCATGGGAAACCATAAGTATAATGAAAACACAATTTCATGCCATTTATCACAGCCATGTCAATGGCCTCCATCCCCAACCACTCAGCTAGTTTTTGATTCTCTTCACTGTCTGCTCATCCAGGCAAAGCTGCAACAACTTCTCTATGGGAGATAGTGTCAAAGGCCTTACTGAAGTCTAGGTAAACAATATCCACTTCTTTCTCCTTATACCAAGAAGTCATTTAATCATAGCAGGTTATCAAGTAGGTCAAAAATGACTCTGCATCAGGGTCTAAGATTTATCCATGTCCAGGATATTTAAGTACTATCTGACCTGGTATTCTTCCTTTTAATTTCCCTAGTCTTCCTCTTGGTCTCTAGCCTTCAGATTTCTGAAGGATGTTCTTGCCAGTACAGAATGAGAAGAAGGCATTCAGCATCCCAGTCTTTTACACACCCTGTGTAATCAAGCTCTCCATCTTATTCATCAACAGACCCATTTTTTCCCTAGCCTTCCCCTTTTGTCACTGATATCGTTATAGACATCCTTCTTGTTTACTTTGACAACCCTGGCCAAATACAGTTGGCTTTCCTAACAGTGACTTTGCAGGCTCCAACAGTGTCTCTGTATTTCTTCCAGCTCAGATTGCCTGCATGTTTTCTTTTTGTGTTTGAGTTTTGCCAGGAGCTTCTTATCCATCCAGACGGACCTTCTGGTATTTTTGCCTAACTTCCTGGTCAGTAGGATGGACAGATAGCAACAAAATATAAAACTCCTTAAGTACCTATCAGATGGTTTTCTCTGCAGCGTGCTCCATCAGAGACATTCACTAATCTCTGCATACAGAGAATGCATTTAATAATATCTAAGCAATTTCCACATTAGAAAGTAACTTACAGGAAATGAAAATAGGCAGGAGATAGATTTTACACTGATAGTACTGTTCTTATTTTATTGTAAACTCATTGGAAAAATAGTACAGCGTAGGGGAAATACACTGAAGCCGTGAAATGCTGTTGAAATATTGCCTCTTCCAACCTCCAAAGGCCTTTGTTAGGGCATTTTTTGCAAGTCATTAATTTCTAAGTAATGTTTAAAATAAGTGAATAAATAAACCTGAGTAGTCATATGGTTCTGCTGAAATGTAATATGTTGATCTGAAAACAAACAAACAAACAGAACAAAAACCAGCTATGGTAACACCATTCCACCCAAACAGCTAAAATGTTTCATATAACACATACAAGAAAGTAACTTTTATTATTATTTCCCTTCTGCTTAAGTGTCCAACATATTGCTTTTCAGACTTCAGGTAGTTAGTCCAATTCCCAATAAAGCAAGGCTTTATGTACTCTCAAGAAGTACTTAAACTGAAGCAGCTGATTTAGTGCTGCTGTCTGCATCATTAGCGTGCTAGCAGGGGACTCCCAAATCACTAGTTTAAGAACTGCTAGTCAGTTGTTACGGAATTTTTCAAAGTGCTGCACCAGCATTCAGGGAACCTCAAAACATCAAAAACCTAACTGTTCTGTACCTTGACAGCTACTTACACTTCTCAGTGATTGTGACACTTTGCACTAATTTTGAAGAAGTGTGAGAACTGCCCAACTTGATGAAGAAATAACATGTCAAGCCTTCAGTATTCATTAAATACTGTAATTGCAACAATTGCAGTTATCCAGACTGTTCTGTTATGGGCCGATTATGTGACAATTCCCGAGGGATACACATTATTGCAGTAAAGTAATGAATTATCACCTCAATCAGACTACTAAATTTGTTTTGTGAAGAACAGAAAATACCTACAAGAAGGGAAAAGATAACAGCCAGTGACTGTCTCTAAGAGACAGAATTATTTTCCATTTAAGATTTTCTTTCTTGCTACCCATGTGAAATCACATGACAAACATAAGTAAGTCAGGCAAGCTGTTGTCTGTGTGAACACATCCACACACATTCTGTAACACATACTCCCACATGTAGCACTGCAGTAATTCTGAATGAAACTGTTGTTTTCTTTGCATGACAGAAAAAAAAAAAACAAAAAAAAAAACCAAAAAACACTTTATTCATTTGGGCAGATATCATGGTTTTAGCAACAAATTTTACTAAAAATCCTATATGAGATGAAAAGTATTACATATTTTGGGGAAAAAATAAATTGGTCAAGAACAGTCATCATTACCATCCCCTCCTGCACTAGACAGATCCTCTTCTCAGCCCTAGACTCTAATCTGGGACCCTATTGCTGCTTCTCAGCAGGTTTCTGGGGAAAAGAAATTCTCCTCCCTGTTCCTTTCTATCATCTTTATTTTCTCTTGAAGTATATTTTGTTGTTAGACCTGATATGTCATCAGCTACAGGCTAAGATAATAAATCCTTCTGTATGTGAACATGTCTTGACATGCTTTGCACAACAACGTGGTAAAAATAAAACAAAAATATTACGTTGCTTAGCTTTGAGTGTTTCAATTCAATACAGTAGTGGTAGGCAGACTTCACAATTCCTCACAAAAATAAATAAATAAATAAATAAATAAATGCAGGGTGTGACAAGATTTTCTTGCCTGCAGAAAACAGAACTCATTTTCTCTGCTGGGATGCATAGAACCTGTGGACTGTTAACAAACACTATTTCACTTCATGTCAGAGTTTTTTATTATCAGTGCTTATAGAAAAGCTGCACATGTAGCCTTTTGGCAGGTGTTCATATAAAAATGAACTATATTTTGAATGGGTATTTCAATATTTGGGATAAGTACCTTACACATTCTCTTACTAGTTCCAAATTGATCTGCCACTGCTGATGTTTAAAATTCTCCACAATACCTTTATGCACTCTGGATACTGGTCATATCTTCTCTAGGGCTTCAGAAGAAATAATACTTGGTTTTCTCTTCCATAAGTAAGTTGTATTGCCATACGACGCTGCTGCTTAAGAAAGTTGCTTTACTCTTTTGTCTTTCATAACAGAGTAAGAGATTAATGAGGAAGAATACAGCAATATGAAGTAATATCAATGTGAAGGGGAGAGAGAATGTTTATTATCCTTAAGACTGAAAAAATAGCAAGGAACAAATATCAGATATCTCTACCCCCAAAAATCTGACATGGAACCAAAAGCAAATTTTCCAGAATTTTATAAACGTGAAAAAAAGATAGGATGCCTATTTAAAATGTTTTTCAACTGTTAGAAAAAGATGAAATTCTAGATTCATTATAATTTTACTGATAATTTAGATGTTTTAGACTGCAATACCGTACCTCTTGCTTGAAGGTTCAAGCAGCCATTCACATTCTCAATACAACAAAAATGATGGCAGCTGATTTACCTAAGTATTCCCACTGGTACTGAAGCCAAAGAAAAATTCCATACAGGTCTTAATGGAAAATAACTTAGCATTTATCAGATTCTTCTAATAAGTTGTTTCCTCATTGTTGGAGAACTACATTTTGTAGTGTTTATTTAGTAAAGTGCTTTTTAAATATAATCATATTATGCATCTGAATTTGCTCATAAAATTATTAGCATCAACACTTCAAATTATTTTGACAATAGAACGTGATGGGGTTAAGTTTACTTTGTAGTAGACAGAAAGTGTGCGCACCTTAAGAGATTGTGGGTGGATGAATCTGCCCAATTTAAAATACCTATATCATATATAGACTTTCTTTAGGGTCATTAGGGGGAAACAGACAATTTCACAGTGCAACTTATTTTATCCTAATCTAGACATCTGTAACAAGTCAGACAAAACAACTATTTCCAAGAATTATAAAACTACAACCAACCTTGCCAGAAAAAAAGTACTCTTAGGAAAATATTATGTCATTCAAGATCAGAAGACCTTTCTAACGTTTGATGTTTGAGTTCTAGATTTTGAAATGGATCACTGCCTACCATGAGCTTCAGAACAGCAGCTTCAGAACCTAAAGTCCTGGTACTCTCTGTTGCCTCACAATACCTTAAAAGTTTTCAGAACTGAACAGCTAAGAAGCATTCTCTCACGTGTGCTTTACTCCAGCTGAAGCCAGTCTTGGAACCCAAACCACATGTAGATAACTTCCTCCACTGGTATCACACACTCTGTCTTTAAATAACACAAATTCCTATAGGTTTCCAAAAGCGTCAGTTCCACATCCCATCCCACCTGCCATCTGCCTCTTTCTAGGATTATGTTCTTTTTTTTTTTTTTGGTCATATTTGAAGTATACTTAAGACCATTCAAACTATATCTTATTATTAAAGATTTCCATGCATATTTAGAAAACCTTCCAGAAGAAAAAGTAGCTTATCAGTCAGCTATTTTTAGATGGCCTTGCAAATCTGCTAAGGCAAACCAATTCTATAGTCCTGGTTTCCTCATAAATGACTTGGCCTGCCCAATGAAAATACATTAGGATTTTGATAACTGTACATTATTGGTAAATTAAAGTAAAATAAATAAAAAAAATCAGTAAAACTAAAAACACAGCATGAAAATTTGAAAATACATAAGTTATTCTTCCTAGTGATATGTTTGTCATTATAATGACATCAGCTCCCCAACATCCTTATCACACCCCTGCTAAACAAAAGATTACACATGCTGTGCCAGCAGCTATTTGCGTACTGCAAGGTTGGTTAGAACAAATAGGATGACTGGCTTGATTAGCTGCCCTGAACAGCAGGTGGAATGCTCAAGTTGCATCCTGTCTGTTTTCCTCTCAAGGGAACACTTATGTAGTTCTTCTGTTCAAGTGGTTAACCAGTTTTCACACCAATAATGTACAAACATAACGCCTTTTAGCCTTCTCCCTTACTTTTACTTTTGGTAGAAAATGGCAAACCAGTTCAGAAGTCAGAAGGGACTGGCAGACAGAGGTAGGAAGCCTCAGTAAGCCACATATAAAAAGTAAATAGGCCAAGAACAACCTGAACATTTAATGAAAGTACAGATGAAGAATTTATATACACAAACATATTAAAAACAATTTCTTATAAATTAAATTGTAAGACAATACATACTGATAGACTATAATAGCTATGCAGATTTTGTTCTACTTCTCTGCCAAGACAGTCTTGATCAACTGCGCTCAGTACAGCACTGTGAATGAGAACTAGCTTCAAACTTCTTGTTAGCACTATGCTTTCCATATGTGTAGGACTCTGCTTAAAGAAGCTGTATGTGGTGTCAATACCATTTTAGCACACTTGAAAACAGCATGCAGATTCAAGGACTATGACTATTTCAGAATGACTGTAGGGTCATAACTGTAAAAATATAAGGACTACATGTAATATGTAGTCCAACATTTTTGCAGAAAACTAACAGGAGCTTCAAAAAATAATCTATCTTCTTTCTCTCAGATTTTTACCAGTCAGACTTATTTTCTTGAAGTGCCACAGGCGTAACAAACCAATACAATATCCTAAGTAATAGAATCAAACATAAAATAACTAGTACAATTCTGAATTACTCTTTATTTTAACTTTTCTATTTTGGAACCTATCATGATTATTTCTGTCATTTCTGCAGTGCGTAGATTAATTTTTTTAATTTTTTTTCCCCTCCATCACCAACCCTAGCTGAATTGTATTCCTTCATGAAGATTTTCAGAAAAATGAGTTCTTTCAAATAATGCGAGTTGAATGTTGTAGAATAGCATTCATTTTTTACACTCCAGTGCACATGGTAAAAAAGTTTTATTCATTTGAAACTGGAAACAAAATATGGAACGGTCTTTGAATGCTCTCCATGTAATTGTCTTTATTTAAACCAACATCAAGTGCAGTCTTGAGAGACGGCAGCTATACTTGCTCCATATTATTCAAGAAAAAAAATCAGTTTTATTGACTTTCTTCTCTAGCAGCTTAGAGATCAAATGCAAAACTGGAGTTGTAAGGTTAAATTTTTCTTTAAAAATGATGAAAGAAAAATATTACTGCATTAGCAGTACTATATTGTTAGTTGTTAACACAAATGTATTATTGATACTACCGTATTACTCTGTTATTGCAATATGGTAATAAAAATCTGTGAGATCATTAATATCAGAACCTCACTTAAAAGAACAAGTGAAACTACAGTGCTGACTGAGCAGAAGCTAGAACTGAGTTAAAACAGAATTCAAGAAAGAACATTCTTAATGATTGAAAAATGTGGGAATTGAACATGTTAGGAAGTTCACCAAAACCCTTTTCCTTCTGCATTAAAACAATAATTAAAAACAAAACAAAACAAAAAAAAACAAAAAAACCCACTGCTTTTGAGTTAAATACAAATACTTTACAATAAGGAATACTTTACAATTGGAATAAACAATTTAATTTAAACATTTTTTAATTTTGATCATAACTGCATTATTATACTGTCCCTCTTATATATTTGTTCCAAAGCTTCTGCAGGTGCTTAGGGAAAAAATACATGCTTAAACTTGGAGGTGGGGATTTGTTCTGAAAAATGGCAGAACTTCTCAACTTACACATGGGAGGGATGCTGCTAATAAGCTGAACAGCAAGATCTTTAAAACCAGATAGAGTAAGCCGTCTTCTCCATTCAAACTGGTAAAAAGCCCACCAGGATTGTATTCTAAAAAGACCAATACCGGTGTTCATTGAGGTCAAACGTCTTAACTGGCATCCAGTATGTCTTGCTTAATTTAGCTCACAACTGCTCACAATCAAGTGCAAAATCTCCTGCTTTCAGAAATAATCAGACTACTATAAAGATTCTATGAAAAAAGATAATTTATCTCAGTAAATGCCACTTTTCACTGATGAAGAATCCTGTATCCACATACTAATTAAAAGGATAACAACAACAAAAAAGTCTTGTAATTTCTAACAGACAAAATAATAATAATAATAATAATAATAAATAAAGAATAATAATAACAAAGCATACTGCTCAAATGACATAATGAAAATGTTCAAGAATATTCCAGGCAATTTCAGTGTCAAGGGAAAAAACATTCAAATGTCCATAAAATTTCACAGCCTGAACTAATGAGTAGCTTTTAGAAACAGTTCCTCTTTACATAAACACAGGAGATGAATTTCTATGCTGCAAAATGAAGAGTTTTCATGTGAGAGATGTGAGAGCTGGGCTGTTCGTTACAGGACTGCAAACCTCTGAGATCTCTAAGAAAACTGGCTGAAACCAAAGGATGTGTTATTTCACTAACATTTCCTTCATTAATGACAGTTATTGCAAGACCTTATTCCCCATCACTGCAGAAAGAAACCCAGATGCTTAGCAGATATTTATCCCCACTTCTCTAAAACTGCATTTACAATTAGAGAAGGAAAATATTTAAGCCATGAAAAGTCATCATGCTAAGGCAAACAACTCTGCTTTATAAACATAAAGACAGTATTGCAAGTTAACTTAATCAGCAAAGGATCATCAAAACAGATGCATAATAAATTATGCGATCTGATATTTCAGCACACCAACACTACAGTCCCTTAAACTCATAATAAAATACTTTCTTTAACTCAGAAAATCAGACTTTTTTCATTACAGAAGGAGAATTATTTGCTTCCTATGATAAATTAAAAAAAAAAAAAAACAACAAACAGGTGAGGGGGGAGGGAAAACAGCTAGTACTAACGCTCAGTCAGGAATCATAGGGAGGAAAGAAATTTGCAGCTAAAGTAACATTGCCCCTGAGTAGTTTAGGCTCTTTCAAATATGTTGAATGGAGCAGTTTATTTTTTTATATACACATATAGGCTGGATATTTAAAACCACTTTGGCCTGCAATTTTGTTTTCTAATGTCTAAATATATATTTTTCCTTTCACATGGCATATATAATATCTTTCCTTCATGGATGTATTTCTTCCTGAGCTATTCCTTTCATTACTTGATAAAGTTGGGTTCTAAAGTTTACATTTCTTATCTGCCCTTTTTATTTTGTGTTTGCAATGTGCAAATCTAGACAACCTAGAAAAATTCTCTTATAATTTCTACTTTTGGAGCATATTTTAAAGAAAAGGAAACTGTATTAATTGGACCACGTGGCAGTTTACCTTGCCTTTTGAATATATTAATATTATGTTATATTAATAATTTATTAGAATTTAAAATGAAGATGAAATTCTTTTGGTTTTACAAGTTGCAACAAGAACAGGTCACTCATTTGCCATTATTTCTGTAACCAAATGTATCTTTTAGAAAACAAAATGCAAATTTTTTAATTTAGTGATGTTGTCTTCATCATAAAAACCTTTTGCAGCTGTTTTCAACTGCAGTATACTATAACAATAATAGTATTAATTACGTGTTCAAAACTCTCAGGAATACATGCAAATGGGTAGTAAGGAAAACTTGCAGGTTTGCAAGTTCATCTTTGAATTCCTTATCCTGCCTGAAATGCCATCAGTAATAAGACATTTTTATGGCTAACAGTATTCTCATTATTCTTCATTTATCCTTCCATTGAAATAGTCATCTTCATTTTTTTCTTTAATGGAAACAGTAGTTCTTATTGCATTCTCTGCCCCAGTGAATAGCCCTTTGATATAAGTCAGTTCAGATGAAATTTGTTCTCTTTAGCGGCTAGACTTTAGGATAATTTACTTTTATAATTATTGAAGAATGTTCAACCTACAACTCTTTTTCATGCTGAAAAGTTACTATAGGAGTTAAAATTAAAATATAAGAAGCAAATGAAAGGAAAAAAAAACAAATAACTGATGAAAATTATGTCTGCAGAACTGGCATTCCAGCTGTACAATGGCACATGTATGGTGTTTTAGTAAAATGGTAAGTGAAGGACAGCTCAGTTGTGCTGTCATTTGAAATAAGCTCCCCTTTCCTACCTGGAGACTCATGTTCAAAAAAATTTATGATCTAGTACATCTTAGTAGTACATTCTGCATGTGTTCCCAACTCACTCTTCAACCTCACTGAGCTTAAACTTTCTTTTGAACACGCACCAAGGTAATTTTCATCCTAAATTAACTGGGAGACAAAGAAACTGATAAGAGGTACACAAAATATTTCCATTTGCAACTTATCATTTAAGTTACTACATTCCATGACAGGTTTTATCTGCAGTATTTACCAAACCTTTACAATACTTTTTGAACTTTATTTGAAATAAAACACTAGTTTAAAAATATCTTGTCTTAACTGGGGAAACGCCTAAATACACAGTGTTAAAACTATATTTTCACATTTATTTGAACCACTAAGTCTTCTAAGTGGTGCTCCACTTTAAAATACATACATCTTTCCTCTGAACAATACTCTCTGAAATCATTCCAATGCTTTTCTGCTTTTGTTCCAATATCTAACTAGAACCACAATCTAACTGTAACAAAAATTGTGAATAAATATTCCAGGAACATAAAAGTCACAAACCCCAGACTTCATATGTGAAACACTCAGACATACATAAACTCAGGCATAAACCAGAAGTCCTAAAATTTCTTTTGATAAATTCTTCCTTTCGCTGACTAGATGAGTTTTTATGCTTTCCCCATGGGTGCTTAGACACAAGACACAAGATTACAAGATGCTCTCAGAACCACTACCTACTTGGCACTGCTAGAGATACGTTAGTTGTCTACACATAACACTAGTTTGACAGTGGTTGGCAGGTGTATCATCTTTCTGTGTTTAGGCCTTGTTGCTTTCTTACAAAGGTTACTCAGCAAGACCTTTTTTTTGTGTGCTCAGTTCACAGTGATAAAAACAGACATTGTAAGGATACACTTTGAGTTTCAAATGACAATTCCATGCCTAAGGAAGAGAGGCAGCCCTGCATCCTTCTAACTCCACAAACTCCAATTGAAGAACAATTTAGCACGCGTAAAACAGCTTATGTCTCCTCCAGGTTAATATACTTTCATGACCGCAGTGCCCATTATACAAGATAGACATGCTGAAACTATATTTTAACTTGAAGCAAACCTTCAATGCATATTCATACAGGTGTACAGGTACATAATATTTTCTAAAAGGTAAATCAAACAAATGTGTTTTTCTGAAAATACAAATGTTTCTCCACATTGCAAATTAAAAAATAACTACAAAAATTGGTTTTATCTAAGAATAAATCAATACTTATTATCTAAGAATATCTTCTGTAATTTTCAATTTACTGTTTTTCAGTTGTTTTCAGGGACTTCTTTCTCTGTCACATTCTTTTTTCTGGAGTAGAAAGGGGAGAGGTCATATGCTGACAAAAATGAAGACAAGAAACAAAATGAAATACATTTTATTAGACAAAACCAGTCTCATATTTTGCAAGTTAGAAGCTGTACTGTCCGAAATAAAACCACCTCATTTTCTCTTCGGAAAAACAGTGAATTGCAAGTAATTTCAGATCAGCCATCCTCTTTCAGACCTCTGAAGCCCTGTGGACCTAACCACTGACACTATAATCACGTATTCCCATCCTGTATGACAAAATAAACAAGTTCATTAATCAAAGTAATTGATTATGCAGATCAAATTTAAGTTCAGTCTCACAGGTAATTCCATTTACTGCTTTAGTTTTATAGTACTTAAACATGGATGATAACTGGAATGGAATTTTTCTACTGGAAAATGAATAGAAAATAAATTCACCCATTAAACTGAACTTCCTTGTGAGTTTTCCTTCTCAGTCATGATCTTTCCTTTATTTCACAGTTCAAAGATTATTTAAGAAAACTATAGGATAATTTACTCTTTTAATTTCTGAAGGACAGATAATTTGGTTTCTGGAGATCTCTTCCACCTTTAAATTTCTGTAATCAACCAACCATTAACCATGCTTAAACAAAGCCAAGTGGAGCCACCTGCACTTTCATACAGATTATTCACACCATTAAAGCCTTACAAGGCAAAGAGCAGTTATTCACAAGGCCAGCATCTCATCCTACAGCAAACTGGGAAACCAGTTTAATTCTAGTGTGACAGAAATGCTGCGAAGAGGGACACATTCACTAAGAATCTGCCTATTATTCAGTGAAGGGATACATCTATTTTTTTATCCCAAGAAACTTTTCTTAATGTTTCTCAACAACATTGAAAAGTTAGCCACAATCCAAGTTTATAAAAACAAGATTACAAGTCAGTTCAAACTGTCAGCCTCAGATACCCTGTCATAGGTAGACATTCTCATTATTAAAGTTAGCCAAAGTTTCTAGAAAAAATCCAAAAATTTTGGAAGACACCCAGAAGAGTCAGTATTATTGCTCAAATATTCTATGTGTCCCATTTTCGACAGCAAGGACCACCATTATTTGCATTTACCAGTCTAAACTGTCAGAGCCATTGTCTATTAAAATCAAATTAGATCTGATTATCAGGATTTCAACTGCAAACTGATCTTTTGTAATTAATGTAACTAAGAGCCTGAGACAAAGAGAACTGTGCTAGCACCATGAATGTACTGTTTGCTCAGATGAGTCATTTTCACTTTGATGTAACTTTTGCTTCACGTACACTACAGGTACAATTACATGTCATGTTACTAGTAGAATAGAGAAAAAATATTGGCTAAATTACCATTATCTTTTTTTTTTTTTTTTTTAAGGAAAAAAGTCCAATTAAAAGCTATAAAATTTCCCAGTGAAAAGTTGTATACAACCAGTGGGTATTCATATCTAAAAGTCTTATATTTTCATAGAATCATAGAATCATACAATTAGCTAGGTTGGAAAAGACCTACAAAATCATCCAGACCAAACATCCACTTACCACCAACAACCCCACTAAACCATGTCTCTCAACACTATATCTAAACATTTCTTGAACACCTCCAGGGACAGTGACTCAACCACCTCCCTGGGCAGCCCATTCCAGTGCCTGAATACTCTTTCAGAAAAGTGGTATTTCCTAATGTCCAGCCTAAATCTCCCCTGGCGCAACTTGAGACCATTCCCTCTCGTCCTGTCACTAGTTACAAGAGAGAAGAGGCCGACCCCCAGCTCACTACAACCTCCCTTGAAGTAACTAGAGAGTAGTCAGAGAGCGATGAGGTCTCCCCTGAGCCTCCTCTTCTCCAGACTGAACAATGCCAGCTCCCTCAGCCGCTCCTCATAAGGCCTGTGCTCCAGACCCCTCACCAGCCTCGTCATCCTCCTCTGAACACGCTCCAGGGCCTCAATGTCTTTCCTGCAGTGAGGGGCCCAAAACTGGACACAGTACTCGAGATGGGGCCTCACCAGTGCTGAGTACAGAGGGACAATTACTTCCTTCCTCCCACTGGCAACGCTATTTCTGATACAAGCCAGGATTTTAACATGGAAATGCTGTTTTCATCAAAGATCCAAAACATAGCATGATACTAGATTCTGTGAAGAAAGTTAACTCTTTCTCAGTCAACACTAGTTCACTATCTTACCGGAGGAAATATTGTTTTCTAAGAGAAAAGTTATTTCAACATGATGCAGGAGAATGGACACAGAAATCTATTTTACTCATAGAAGTCTGATTACAATGGAAGGCTGAAAGTCAATGACACATCACTGCTAATCAGCCGCAACTCCCTATCAGCAATGTGCTGACTTACAAATTTAACAGAATATCTGCAAACCATTTTCTGTATCACCACAAATCATTTTTCTTATTTCCTCAAGAAAAGAGAAACACAATGTGCAGCCTAAATTACATAAAGAATGTAAGATTTGCCTACACATGACTGAAATACCATGCTTGCAATCACAGAAACATTTCCTCCACAAATCAACACAGAAGATAAGGCAGTCACTGCCACAAAGCACTAAACCTCTGTTTCAAACTGATGGAGGTATCTCTGGACACTCAGGTTTTTATCACAATGAGGGCTTGGAGGCAACACGACCAAACTAAATGAATCACTTCTAACTAAGCTGGAGCTATTTGCTAGATAAAGATCATCCACAAGAGCTGGGAGTCTGCATGGAATCCAAACTCCAACAAAGTGTCATTTTACTAGGAGTGTGCTGACACATTCACATGTGTCATTCCTATTTGCTGTAACCCATGAACCATTCTAAAAGTTGTTCAAAGTAGCAGGCCCCTACTTTTAGCACTGGGGGGAGACATAAGAATTAACTGTGAATATCATCAAGGATATTTTAGATCTGGGACTGTGAAGAGTACACTCACTGGAACAACTCAGCTGGGTGGCAGGGATTAAGATTTTTAAAAAGTGACTGGGTTTGGGAGGGGGGGTGAAAAATAACAAAAAACACTTCCTTTGCTCTTTCCTGTATTTTACTTCTTCAAAAACAAAGCAGTGCAAAGCAGAACAGAAAATTCTCTTCAAAGTATGGATTCTCCAGTGCCACTTTCAGTCATTCCTGAAGAGTTGAAATACTTTTCAAGACACGCAGAGAAAGAAATATTAATGTTAAAAATGTTCTTCCCCTCCCCATCACTGAATCTCCCCCTCTTACTTCCCCCTCTGCTTTAGACAGTTAAGAAAATACAGGCAAATCCAATATATAAATACCATTCTTGACAACAAGCAATGAATACTCCACAGATTTATCTGTACAGATTTATCAACAACTGTCTGAGAATATGTAATTTTTGAATCTAAATAAAATGCACTGTGAATAGAAAGAGCATCTTCAATCTCGAACCTATGGATTTTTCAGAAATTCAAACATTTTTCTTGCTTTGGAAGCATACATAAGTGTGCTTGAGAGTCTGAACAGGTACTGATCCTTGTCAACAATGACCCAAAAGAATATCAACATTTTAAAATAGGATATTAATAATTTCACAAAACCTTAAATTCTGCAATATCTCAATTTTTTGACATATTTAACCTTTATTCGGTGTACTACTACAGCATACTATTGCTCTGCATTGTCATTTTAGATAGCTTTAATTGCCCTCAATTTCTTTTACTACATATTTCTATTTCCATACCAGCAGCTAACTTACAGTTACATGTAAGTGAGTGATGCTTTCACCACAGCCAGCCCAACCCTGCTGCCTCTCACAGAAACTGATCACTCACTCTCCAGCATCATAAATGATCTGCCTTCCTCCTGTAGCAGGAGTCCACACTCTACTGGCAGCTCCACTTCACATATGAATCTCAATTCCCTTGCAATAGCCATTTGTTATTACAGCCCTCCATTCTAGTAACCTGTACTATTCAGTGCAGAGACACATTCTTTGTGCCCTGCTAGTTCAACTCATTGGTGATGATGAGCTTAACTGGCCAAGGATCCCACCTGAGACTCTGCTCTGATGATGGATTTAATTTAGAAATTAAATACTGATGGTCTGAACAGGTAAGAAAATAATACATTAAACTTACTTTCAATACATGAATTTAGAAAACAAGGAACAGCTTAGGTGAAGTAGGATAGCAAAACCATGATGGTGTAAGATAGCTGACAAGTTAGTCACACTAGTCTGACTAAATGTTTGAGAAATAAAATGTTAAAATAAAAAATATGTATTTTTAGGATTAGGGAGCTTAAAAGCAGCAACCAAAATATTTGTGATTTACCATAAAGACTGGGGTTTTGCAGCAACTACAAGATTAAATGCCCTACAGGAACTGAAGAGTCAAAATACTAAATTGGCTTTCCTCAGTGTTGTCAGAAGTTGATTTTCATCTCTTCATTTTGGTGATAAAGAAAGGTTAGAAATGTCTATTGTTTTCTAGACATAGCCTAAGAAACAAAGCAATTTGAGACTCTGAACTCAGTGATTTTTCTTTCTATCACAAATGATCTATAAGTTTCATTACTCTATGATCTTTTATTCCTCAGGCAGAAGTTGTATTATATAAAATAAGCCTCCCAGAAACTGAAACAAGACCAAATGTGCAGAATTCCAAGCAAACAACAAACAAATAAACAAACCTCAACACAAAGTTTTATTTCAGTTTATTCACTTAGTTCTGCTCTGCCTATGGAGCCTCTATCCATTTTCAAATTGACATGAGGTGCTGTATTCGCTTGGTTCATACTGAGGAGGAATTTCTAATTATATGGATGAAAATTTTAGACATATTCCCATTACAAAACTGAATATAGTCAAAAGTTACTGAAGTAACTCTATAAACCAAGAATTTTGCTTAAGTAGTGAAAAGAAAAAGCAAAACAAACGAAAAAACTATTTGAGATTTTGACCTCAGTAATAAGTACAGAAAGCAAAACAACTACAAAAACTGACAATAGAGGTTGAGATAGTAATTGTCTTGTAAGACACTCTGATTACAAACAGCTGTCTGCCTGTTTTGGTATGAGAGGTGGAACTGGCATTTCCTAACTACGTAAATTACCTGAATCAGTGGAATATTACGCTACATCTTTTCCCCTAGTCTTGCTTATAGGATTATTAGAAAATGCTATTTAAAAAAAAAAAAAAAAACAAAACAAAAAACACAGAAACAACAAACAACAAGTTTGATGAAAAAAGCACTCAATATGAAAATAAGCATATGAATGTTGAAATTGTTGAAATTTTGAAAAGTAGAGTTTTGAATCCTCACTTTTTTCTGACTCAGAGTAGAAATCCTTAAACTCTGCCTTCCAGATACCTTTCTTGATTACAAGCTGTTTCATTGGGGATGAGGAAGTGAGCGTACTTTCTACCTACAACTCAGTTTCCCAATTGAAAATGGGGGAAAGGGAAGATAAAAATAAATAAATAAATAAATAAGCATTACCTAAAACAAAAAGAGGTATAATAGTTTTCTAAGACAAAATTTAGACAAGACTGTGAAATAAAGCACAAGTATTGATTCCAGATACACATTCATTTTAAAATAACCCAATCAATCAGAGTTCCAATTCTTGACTTTAATATTGCTCTGGACTGAGAGAGCAGTATCTGTACTGCAGAAATTAATTAGACTATTCTGTTTCTTTAATACTTTGTCATGTATGTGGATCAGTGCACCTATGTTAACTATTTCCAATATCTTCTCAGGAAGGAATAGTACTTAATGCTAGTTGTGTGACACTCGGGGCCCTGTCACCATGCCTGCCCCTGCCCAGGCCCTAGCCCCTGTGTCAGTCCCAAGGCCACTAGCCTCTGTCCCAGTGAGGCTGCAGGAGGCCCTTGTCCTGTCTCCCACTGTCTTGGCTTTCTTCACAACCTGGATTTCTTTGTTTTACATCCAGCTTTCCCAAACTTCCAGACAGATCCTGGTCATGTTTTGTCAGCTCACCTGTCATCATATCCCATTACTATGCCCAGCCTGGCCCTGCACTATGTCAATGCCAGCTCTCAGCACCCAGCCCTTCCCCCCTGTGAAGCAGCTCAGCTCTTGCTGTTAGCTAGCATTAGGTTCTACTTAAGAATAAATTACGTTTCATCAAACTTGACGCTAAAAAATAAGACTTTTGGTCATCAAAACTTGTTGATGTGCTTATTACTATTTTCTATTAACTCTCAAAGAGAGAAATGTTTAGGGTCAATAAGGTAAAGATTAAGACATATTACATTTCTTTCAGGTGGCATACAGGAAAGGAAAAGGAGCACACAAACAGATGAAATAAATTAGAATTTTGTTACTCAATTCAGTTTGACCGTGAATTCTTTAAAGGATTGTAGTATGAAGCCGGGGATTAACTCCCTTGCTGAAATAAACTAAATTTATGCTTCAGTAATACTTCTTTCAAGGTGGTATTCTTATGATCGCCTTCTCAATCAGTTCAAAAATTTTATTTGTCCGCCTATTATTATTAAATTTCCAGAAGGCAGTAAAAACGCCAACAAGCAGTCAGAACAATAAATGGTCATGATTTTACATTAAAAATAATCTAATTTTTTAAAAAAGAAATTGTTCTTGCTATCAGAAGCTTCACATTCACTTTACCTAGATTTGTCACCTTCACTGTAAATATGTTGTATTATTTGTTTTTATACAATAAGAATGATCAACAATATCCTTTCATAATTGTATTTAAATGATAACATCAAAAGATGCTTTTAAAGACTTGCTTCCATCTTTCACATTTTAATTACTTGAGGGTCTGAATAAAATCCTGAGGAAGGATAAAGAAAACTCACCTAGTGTTACTTTTTTTTATTGCTATATTTAAAAAGGAGACAAAGGAAAAATACTGCATTGCATGTGAAGTGCATGTATTATTCAACTAACACATCTGGGAAAATTAATTGAAAAGATAGGACAATCTCTGAGTTACATCATATAACAGTAAGTGCAGCATTTCCAAAGAACAGCCTCTCAGACTACATGACCATTTTTCTCATGGAAACCAATTATATACTCACCCAATTTATGCTCACATAAACTCAATTGTTCTTGCAGAGAATTAAAAAAGTAAGTCTGCTTAAAAATTATAATCCAGAAAATGCAAGAATACTCCACATTTTCTCTCAAACTACAAAGGAGAGGCTCAGTGGACTTCCTGAACACAAAGCTAAACAGACAAGACACGTAAGTAACCAATCATCCCCTTACATGAAAGAAAGGCAGGAGCAGCTGGAAGCGGGGGTCCTCCCTGTCTATTTAACCACTAATCATTGATACAAACATCTTTCCCATGAAAAATTGTATGCGTGCATGATGGTGCAAGTAGTTCATGATGCACAAAGTCATAAAGTGAGAGCAAGTAAATGCAGAATGAAAAGGTCATGCAAATGTAGCATATGAACATGCAGTGACTCATAGCTCTTGCTGCTCCATTGGTCAGATCTTCATCTGTCATGCAGCCATCAGTGCAGAAGAAAGTATATGGACTGCATTTACCATGTATGTTATGTTTTTTTGTCTTTCAGAGCAGAAAGAACTTAAACCTCAAACTAAGTTCTGGATATGAGGACTAAAAAGAGTGAGAGATGCTTCACAAACTGGACAGCGCAAAACTATATCCATTACGTTATTCATATGCTTTTCAGTGCAACTTAGACACAATTGGATTTTCAGATGATCAAAACCTGATGGTATAGCTGACAGTCACCTGAATAGTACCCAGTAAACTTGTACGTCTGTAAATAAGCAGACATAGTTCAGAAATGTTGGAAAATGTATGCAAATCTTAATATAGATAGTATATAGAGTTTGTATTTGGTTGCTAAGGGTAGATGTCTAAGGATAGTACATTTCAACCACTGTTGTTGAAGTCCTCTATTCCACATTTCATAATCTACAGTCTTCTTTGTCTATTAGAAAAAGGCACTATTCTAGCAAAATACAGTGGTTAATGTCTTTCTTTTTTACAGTTAATACACAATACTGAACTGTTTACAAAATGACATTTATAAATGTTACTGCATTTATGTTAGTTATGTTAAGTTACTTTTAAAAATTCAGTAAATTCTAGCTATAACTGTTTTAATTTCAGAAATACAGTACTTTCCATGGCCCTCATAATCAAATTCCTTTTCATTTGTATCTATAAAACTTCATTAAATCCCAACTTTTTCCAATTTCAAGGCATAAGAATGTCTTGGAAATGTCAAATATCTGAAAGGAGATTAAAATATTCTCGGCATAGCTACTAGTTATTTTTCACCATTCTTCATGACCTGAAGAACTTTATTCCACAGCAAGTGTAGTAAGCTGTCCTTTACATTTTCTGAATGTTTGACTGACGTGAAGAAACTCCTGAAGGAATGAAGTCCAACTCTGTTTCTCTGAAAGGAATGGAGATCCTTCCTACAGTAGTTTCTGTATTTGAAAAATCTTTATTTGAAGAAATTGTGGGGTTGAAAATATGGGCATGTGAATGTATTAAAAGATACAAACGTACTTCTGAATAGGAGGGGAATATATATTTAACACCTTATTTACAAACAATTTCATTCCCATGTTTCAGTAGCTTTCCAGTAAATGGAAAAAAATTTCCTAGAAGAAGAGAAAGCATGATAAGATTTCACAAGTGAAGTCCATAGTTGTCAATTTCTCACAGGTCAAATTGTATATGTAAATACTAGAAGTTGCATTCACAAAGGCACAATTTTGAAGAATGAGATTTCAGAGTTTTTTTCAATGGAAAATACATATTTGTTTAAAAATGAAAATACTGCAGAACATAAAAAAATTGTTATGAAATACAATTGGGTGCATGCTGTGCTACCTTTCAAAATAACCAATTTTGAGTTATTTTTATTGCTATTGGAATTGCATGGTTTTTTTTGGAATTGAAAACAAGATGGTGCCTGGTGCCATCATGGTACTCCGATAGTACTCAGGAGCCCTCCAATGAACTTTCACTTCTTAAACCAATACACTGTCTGGTAATTAGCATCGTCACCATACTCTTAGTTATTAAGTTTTATCTTTCTGAAACACAGAAAATTTTACGTCCTTTCCATAACACCCTTTCTGTTTTTTGATAGAAACTCTTCAGGAAATTACTGTCTCATACAGCAGGATGGCCTCTCCCATTAAACAAAACTAACTGATCAAATATCCTTTGTAGCTAAATTAGATAAATTAATGATGGTCAGGGGTCAAAACTTTCAGAAACTCATCACAGAGACATATTTGATAGATTTATCTGTTTGGCTTTTAATTCGTTGTAAATCTCAGATTCATTAAACTGCAATTTAGCACTCACAAGATCATCCATTTTAGTAATTTACAAGCATGTCACAAGGCAAATGCTGGCTCTTTTTGAATTTAGATATCTGACTACAGAACAAGAATCAGTAATCTTTTTATGTCTAAATGAATAACACAGGATAGTCCCAGAAGGTAATGCTGAGCAGGAGCCTTTAATGCAGCCAGCAACCACACACTGTTCTGCAGTTGACATCTGCAAATTGAAGTATTAATTTATTACACTCTACACAAAGACTGGCAGAGACATTTTTGTTTTAACTCATGTAAATGTTTTCATATAAACAACGAATCTATTTAGGAATTTAATAGGTATTATTAACCGTGATTGTGATTCAGATTATTATATGTATTGTCTAAAGTATTTCTTTTTATTGTTTTCATTCACTTGAAATGTGATATATTTTTTTAACAGTACCCCATGTGAAAAATGTGAACAGGAGGTAGGTTTACTGTTTTGTTTTGTTGTTTATTTGTTGGGGATGGGAGTAAGAGGAATGGTTGTACTGAATTCTGAAACAGCCATAAACTCTACTGTTTCTCACAGTGTTTAGCATTTCAATAATTTCTAAGGTAAAATATTCCTAATTTTAGAAGTCTGCATCTAAACATTTACAAGAAAAAAAAAACAGATAACTGGTACTCCATTGCCTGAACAGTCTCTGGGTAGCTACTTTCTAATCAACAAATTAAATCTCTAACTGGAATAATTTTTAAGATCTTTTCAACCATAAAGTATAATCATTCTGTGGGGTTGTCCCTCATTATTTCCTGGGATCACAGAATCATATAATATCCTGAGTTGGAAGGGACTCATAAGGATCATCTAGTCCAACACCTGGCTCCAACTTCCTGGAATATAATGCTGAAAAAGTGAATTCTCTTCTGATATTCTTGAACTATTTCAGCAGATAAGGAAAGAATGATTGAAAATTTTAGTTACATGAACTTCAAGATCAAGTGATGAGTTATCGCTATTGCACTTCTTTGTATTATATAGTACGGAAATGGAGCAATTAACTGTAAACAAATATTCAATCTAATTATCCAGTAATTTATAAATGGAACAATTTCTCACAAAGCCAAACATATCACTTTGATACTTTGATTGCAAATCTTTTTACATATTTTCACATGTCCTCCATGACTTCACTGCCATCTTGAAATTTTCACCTATATTCCAACACAAAACAATCTCTAGTATTTTGATACCTTTGTTGGAAGCGTCAGTGATTTGAAAGAAAAATATGTTCTTCTCAGCCAAATCTATCATAATTTCTGTAACTAGAAGAAGAGTTCACATTCTACTGGTAACACAGAAAGCTCTCATTTACTACTGCCAGAAGGTATCTTTTTGTGAGTGTCAGAAAACAAGATCAGTTGTTTTGCCAATTCGATCATTTTCAGTGACTGTGAATCCCGCTATAATATGGCTTATTCATTCTGCAAAGGATGACTTATCATTTTATGTATTTTTACATTTCTTAGAAACAATTACAGCTGTCACCATTATGTATTTTGAAAGATATATCAGAAACATTTTTATTACCTACTTTTGTCATTAGAGTTCACAAAGTACACTCCTGGATAAAGCACAGAAAAAGCCTTATAGAAGCTGCGTTTTTTTTTTCAACTGATGTGTGCAAAGTACTTTTTCCACTCATTTCAGAAAAATGCTGTTATACTGTACTGGGTAAAAGAAGAAAAAAGGAGAAGCAAGAGAGAGGAGACAGATGGACATGAAAAGATGGAGGAATGTTTCACCCAGGAATGCAACTCAACCAACTACAGTTGAATAAATTTTGGAGTCAGCTTTAGTTTAGGACCATAGTGCTTAACATCTGCTATGTGGAAGGACAATATAAAGTATACTGTGTGTATATATTCTGTCAAGCATACTTAGCTTTGCAAAATGTGCATTATGAAATAAAAAGCTGATGATAATAGCTAGTCATGTACAAACTATTCAGTGAGCTTGGTGGCCTTATGTAGAAAGGTATTTTCTGGTCAAGATGCTATTTTACTGGCGAGTCAAGGTCCTTCCAAGGAAAAATGAGCAAAAAAGAGGCCCTCAGAGAAAAAGAACAAACACAAAAATTCTTAGGAAGCAAAGATTAAAACATGAAGCCACTGCTACGATTTTATTTCAGAAGTACAAACTGTGTTGTGGGTTGTTGTTTTTTTTTTAATGCAAAATGAGAACATTCTTTCTTTTTCCTTTGCACTTCTTGAATTGCATGTTTTGTAAAAAAGAAAGTTACTTTAGTCAAAAAGCTTGGCTCTGTTAACAATTACACTGATCACTGTTACTTATCAGAAGGTTGGATTGATCAATGTACCTTTCCTTTATTTGTGTAATAAATTAAATAAGAATTGTCTTCAAAATTAAAGCACTTCTAGTAAAATTGAAGGTTTAATGACCATTTCAGTATTTTCTCAGCAGATTTTGGAGCTGGGATGAAAAGGAAAGATCAGAATGCATAACTTGATTCACTAACAGAAGAAAACAAGACATCTCCCTCCATTTAAATCTTTCTGTCCTTTGATACATAAAATCTTACCTGTAACAACATTAAAAATATACACTTAACCAGATCCCAGTTTTCTTTCTTTCCAACTTCTCCTACCCTACTGACTGCATTTAAAGAGTTCCATATAATTTCCGTTATGTCTGATATTCACAGATTGTTTTCTGCCAGTCTAGGCCAATACAAATGATTTTTTCTCCTTTACAGAGGTCAACAGACCAGATATTCTCACCTTACTTTGCCTTGTCTCATTTATGTCCAGGCTTTTTTTACTATTGATTTTGTATTTTTTTGTTAATTGGCATTGTAACAGCTCGTTTCAGAATCTCCCTGCTCGTCACAAGAAGAACTGACTGCTGAAAGAGATGCAACTCCTGCAGGGCTGAAATTATGGTCAAAAATTAGTTAGTAATGGAAGAAACCTGAATACAAAAGAAAAAGCTGCTTCTTTTGAAAAGTGTCTGCATTCACTATAATGGGAAAGATGTCTCAAAAACAGTCTTATTTCATCATGTTGGTACGGAGACAGACAGTTGTATATGATATTAGTACAAAATGTGTATGGTGTAAGTCTTACAGGACTCTCTTTGTATCCAAATTGTCTATATTCAATACAGTAGTGTGGCATTTGTCATATTAAGAAAACTAACATTCTACAACAGCTGATAAAGTAATGAAAACAGAATACTAGGTAAGTATTAATATGTTATTCACATTAGAGCAATTAAACATTTAAAACAAAATAAATTTCAAAAATCAATTTGCATGTTAAAATATTCATTAAACAATTTAAAATACTGGTAGGTTATGATGCATCTCAGACAATTGGGATATCTTACAAAATTCTTCATTCAGCCTGAAGTAAACCAAAGTCTTTCAACAAACAGGAATAAAAAGTTAAAACATGCCATTATTATTACTTTATTACTTCTGCTTTTTTAAAGTAGTATCAACATACACCAGCAGTGTGTGCTTGCAGCTCAGAGGCCCAAATATATTCTGGGGTACATCAAAAGAGGGGTGGCCAGCAGGGCAAGACAGGGGATTGTCCCCTTCTACTCTGCCCTTGTGAAGCCCCATCTGGAGTACTGCATCCAGGTCTGGGGCCTCCAGTACAGGAAGGATGCAAAGCTGTTGGAATGTGTCCAGAGGACGACCAGAAAGATGATCAGAGGGCTGGAACACTTGTCCTATGCAGAAAGGTAGAAGGACCTGTAGTTGTTCACTCTGAAGAAGAGAAGGCTACAAGGGGACAGTATTGCCTTCCAGTACCTAAAGGGGTTCTACAGAAAAGCTGAAATAGTCTGTTTATTAGGGAGTGTAGAAACAGGACAAGGGAGAATGGATTTAAACTAAGAGAAGGGAGACTTAAATTAGGTATTAGGAAGAAACTGTTTACCATGAGACACTGGAACAGGTTGCCCAAAGAAGCTGCCAGGCTGGATGAGGCCCTGGACAGTCTAATTTAGTGGTTGGCATCCCTGCCCATGGTAGGAGTTTGGAACTAGGCGATCGTTAAGATTCCTTCCAATTCTAGCCATTCAGTGATTATATGACTCTTTGATAATAACAGATTTCCACATCTTCTGTAGTGATACATAACTGATTGTTTTTCTAAATATACTGGAAGAAATATATAACAAATTTAAATGCTGGATATAATAATAAAATAGGATAAAGCCAAAACCACAGAGATTCGTTAAAACAGAAGAAAGGAAAAGCAGGAGTTCTTTAGCAAAATGAAAAGAAAATGAAACTATCTAATCACAAATCCTTGCCTGTTCTATTGATTACAAACCTACACCCTCAAGATAATTGAGTTATTTTTCTGTATTTCTCTTATTTAAAGCTGCTTTAGAAACTCATTCTTAAACTTCAGTTTATGCTTGTCCAATTCACGCTTTTTGCTTAGTTGCACTTCTTCTCTTGCCCTCATGACATGAAAGGAGAGCAATTAGTTTTCCCCTCAGCCATCATTTTTATACGTTGAGTAATTGAAGTCTCAAAAGAAAAGACTATTTATCTGACTCTCACATTTAGAACTTCAGCTCTCCTAAATATAGGCTCAGTATTACATTATTTATATAGAGAGGTTAGTATTGTCTTTCTCCACCTTTATCTACCTATAAAACTCCCTTTTTAATAAAAGGTTTCAAAAGGCAGGACTTGCATTTTCTTCTATTTCATTAGCGATCAATTGTTTCAAGTCTCAAGGTCCCTTTTCACATGACATCTCAAATCACATTTTGTTGCCAAAATCCCTCAAAATTTAGTGTCAGCATTTGTTCGCACCTTATTTTGGAGACAAGGTCATTAAATAAAATATTAATGAACTCCTAAATAAGGAAAAACACTATCAGCTTCTCTCAAGCTAAGTATTTCTTCTTCAAGCTTAACATATTGCCTCTCCTTCAGCCACTTCTATCCATTTTAGAACATCATGACATTACCCATTTTTTCACTAATTGTTTCCTATGGTGCACTGTATCAAGTGTACTGTTGAAATAGACAGGTCTCCGGAACTTCCTTTCACTGTGTAATTAGTTACCAGAGAGGAAGTCGACCTTCTGTACATTTGCTGCATTTAACCTGAAATAGAAATTATGTCAAGCTGCCCTGCAAGACCTCATTTTATTACCCCCAAGTATATCTAACATTTTTGTTTATAATCATATTTAAGGATGTTTTTAAAATCTTAAACATACAAAATTAGATTTAAACCTATTCAGTTTATTTTGTTCCCCATGTTGAAAACACAGTTATATAGAGCCACTACATGTTACTAAGGATAATAATAATAAAAGAAGTATCAATATTGAATATTTGCTACTTCCAATTAGAAATTTCTAGAAAAGAGCTAAAGCTAAAAAAGCTAAAGTTTGAGGACAAATATAAGGCCTTAAAAAAACATTTCTCCTCATCATTGTTACCATTATTTAAATGACAATCAAATTCAAATCCACCTTAAAAATGAAATGCTTAATGATATATATACATTTCATTCTACAAGTTAACTTATAAACATCAGATAAAAGTATATTTGGACTTGTTTATAGATTGTTTAATAGTGATTATTAGGCAGTAAATCAATATTTCATTAAACCTTGGCACAGACACAAGAGACATAGAAAGAGTAAAAATTCTGCAGAGATAATAGACAATTTGTCAGAATATGCACCCATTTGGATTCCCTTAGAAGTTTTCCAGTTGATGGTCAAACCACTGAGTTCAAAAACAACACTACTAAAAATGAAAGATGAAAGCAAACAAATAGCAACTGATAGATCAAAGTAAACTGTTGTCTTCAGTCAATTCTGCTTTTCATCCTTGTTTTACTTTAAAGATCTTGCTGAACTTAGTAAAATGTATACATTTTTTTAATATAAAAGATGGCATCAACTTCAGCCACAATTAGGTATAAAGTTTTTCAAACAAAACAAAATAAAATTAACTAACCTGTATTCATAAGTAATTATACTATAAAATATGCATGAATTTTGCTGATTTTTCCCAACTCTGGGCGAAGGCCTGAATAAGCTTTTGCATAATACTGAGTCAAAAGAAACTAATTTATTGGTCTATTAAAAAAATAATAAAGAGATATTAACAAGGAATGTATATGATAAAAATACTTTCCTTATATTAATCACACCATTACTAGAGAAGCCCACAAAACAATATCAGTTCTTAAAATATAAAATTAAAAAAAGAGAAAAAAAAATTACTTCACTGCAGAGGAGTGGGATTCTCATTCATTATTTTAAACATTTTGAATTAACCATGAGAATGTCATTATTCAGTTGTGGAGTGACCTAGCAAAATCTCTGAAGTACAAAGCATTAAAATAATCAATTTAGCGAAAGACAGTCTGGAAAGCACTTAAGGCAGCATTTTAAGTCTCAATACTGGTATACTGAACAGTGCATACAGTAGTTTTATGTCAGGAGACATGTTTGCCTGTTTTCATTCCATAGTCTAAAAATTATTTGGAAGTAAAAAAGTTAAGAAGTTGTCTGAGACCGTAAGAGTCAACAGGCACACAGTACTGCCACTCAGAAAAAGTAAAATTGACAGGACAGATTTCAATATGAGATTGCACTTGAATTTTTAAATAATAATAATAATAATAATAATAATAGTAATATACCCTGCCATGTCCCTTTGCCCCTCCTCCCCTCCAAGAGAAAATTACAATCTGTGTAATTCTGGGATACACAGCCATTCAAAATTAATCTAAATTTGAATAACTTGGCATTTTTTTCACTCCATCCACCTGTCTTTCATCTGCCATTTTCCCACACCACACTGGCATTTTTGGCTAATAGTATGTAACAAAGAAACTGTGAAATATGACAAATTTAACAAAGAAAAAAATAAGGACTGCCACCATTTTCTTCAAATTCACAAAATAAAAAGACTCAAAATAATGTTGTACAGATACCCTCAACTCCTTTGAATTTTAATACGTACTGAATATTCAGCACCTCACAGGACTGAGCCATCTGAAATGACTGAACTCTTTGACATTTTATTGGTGTATATTTCTAGAGAATCAAAATGAAGAAAATGAACCAATCCTAAAAAATAGTTATGTTAGGAGTTCCAAATTTCTGTAATGAAAAAAAAAAAGTTGCCATTTAAAACCAGTGAAGACAAATCCCCTTACCGAACAACAGTGTTCCTTCACCCAGATTAAGAGTTGAGACATAAACAAAGAATGAAAGTAAATTTGCCTCAGAACATGTCACACTTTTAGGTGCCAAAAGTCAGTGAATGATAAACCTTTTCATATGATAAAAAAAATTATGAGAAGTGTGCCAAGAAGGCCAGTGGTATCCTGGGGTGCATTAAAAAGAATGTGGTCAGCAGGTCAAGAGAAGTTACCCTCCTCCTCCCACCCTGATGAGGCCACATCTGGAGTGCTCTGTCCAGTTCTGGGATCCCCAGTTGAAAACAGACAGGGAACTGCTGGAGAGAACCCAAACTGCTGGAGAACCACAAAGATGATTAGGGTCCTGAAGCACCTCCCTTATGGGGAAAGGCTGAGAGACGTGGGGCTGTTCAGCTTGGAGAAGAGAAGACCAAGAGGAAATCTTATAAATGCTTATAAATACCTGATTGGCAGGAGTCAAGTGGATGGGGCCAGGCTCTTTTTGGTAATACCCAGTGGCAGGACAAGGGGCAACAGGCAAAAACTGGAACACAGGAAGTTTCCATATGAATATGGAGAAAAGCTTTTTTTTTTTTTTTACTTTGACAGTGACAGAGCACTCAAACAAAATGCTCAGAGAGGCTGTGGAGTCTCCTTCTCTGGAGATATTTAAGATTCATCAGGACACTTTCTAGTGTAACCTACTGTAGGGAACCTGCTTTAGCAGGGAAGTTGGACTAGATGATCTCCAGAGGTCCCTTCCAACCCCTACAATGCTGTAATTCTGAGAAAACCACACATTTTGATGGATTACCTAAATTCTGATATTAGTGGAAACTTTTTACATTTCTTTGCCTACAAGACAAACATAGTGTTTTAAAAAGAAGCTTCTTGAGGGAAAAAAAAAAAAGAAAAAATCTAATATTTAAAATTATATATATAAAGTCTGTACCCACATAACCTTAGCTAAACTTGCAAGCAATCAAGCAATTATAAAATCCAGTGAAATGGTAAGAAAGCAGACACATTCATTAAATCTCAATAATATAGGATTGGAAAAAAATTTAGTAAGTCTTACAGCCAACATCCCTTTCTGGTTAATACACGGTAGGACAAGTGGGCCTACTTGATAAACTCCAGTTTCCAGCAAAGAAAATTCCGGCCAACTTCTACATGATGTAATTTAATGTTAATTATTGTCACAGTTAGATAGCTTTCACCACTGTCAAATCCTATTGTTTTCCTGTTGTATTAGGCTAGTGGGGACTCGAGTGTGTGACGCGGGAGGCCCCTCCCCAAGGCGCTTGTTATTGGTTGACCTAGAGATGAACTCATGTTGTCAGAAGGAGAGGTGGCACTCTTTGCCTAGAACAAGGAAGTGCATGACTGCTCCGTATATGGTCCTCGGAAATGCATGGACAGAGCGTGATGTTCAGTGTGATTGGCCAGTAGCTCGCGTGAGCTTAAGCAATAGTTAAGCAAAAGATAAGAGACACTATATAGTTCTGTAACTCCTAACAATAAACGTCATTTGCCTTTTGCTATATCATCATTTTGGTGTCTGTGTCGCAATGGTCCTAGCAAGGGTAGCTTGCTAGCACGCGTGTAGATTCAGTAGGTAGTTAGGTAACATTTTCCCCTGAAAATTGAGTTCATTATTTTTTGTGGTATTTCCAGTAAACACAGAAAACAACTGCTTGTTTTTAATTCTTCAGAAGCAGTTCACAGTGGTTTTCTATGTACCAGTATGTTGTGACTATATGGCAACCAGTTGTGCCAACAACAGAAATACTAATTCTATACCACATTCCAAGAATCCTTATGATGTACTTCATTCAGTTTCTTTTCCTTAAAATCAAACAAATGAAGTTCTCCATTTTCTTCTTAGCAGCTGATAGTTTGTAAGCATCATTCTCACTTGCAGTTTCTTATTAACTTTATCAGCCTAAGTTACCTGCATTTGTAATTTTTTGCACTCCAACTTATGCATTCAAAGTGGGCCAAAGAAATCTCCACCCTCAAAAAGTGCACATAACTGTCACATTCCTTTCCCCCTAATCTTAAAATATAGAACAGATCTGAAAATTGGAGAGTAGAACAGAAATTCTCTTTCATATGTCACTGGTGCATGGTTTTTACCTTCTTTTGTGTTTACCAAATTTTCCTGAATTGCACAATGTTAGTGCGTCGGGTACATTCATGATGACTGCAGTCCTTGATACTTCCCTTCTATTGCATGTAATATTCATTACTTTTGTTCTTTTACTATTAGTCTTAAGTTTATTTAAGAAGCAATACCATCATTTGAGAGTCTTTTATGTTCTCTGATAGTGTATTAGCAACTTTGTTAAATTAAAATTTTAACACATTTTTGCTGACAATTGTAGAAGTCCAATCTGTTATTAACTTAATTATTATTTACAGCTAATTGCCTCATTTTTATTTACTTCAGATCATTGTTTTCACCATACTGGTCAGAATTCTCAAGGTGACTTGATACTTTCAGCCTGTGTGCACTGCCGTATCAGTACAAGTGGGAATACTTTCTTTTAGAAAAATCTAAATAAATGCTAAATAAAGTTGATAAAACCCAGCTACACTTCCAAAACCAAATATAAGCCTTTTATGTTCTGTGAAAGTATTAACACAAATCATTTCAGAAAAACTGATAGGGAGTAACTATGTGCTTATTAATATTTATAGCTGTTTATGCTACTAATTCTCTTCTTGCTTTAGAGAAACTATTCCGCACTGACAAAGTAGAGACTCAAGCAAAACAGCATCACTGAGCAAAGTAACCTGAAGACCAAGTACATAAAATAAAATAAAAAAATAAAAAATCTGTCGCCATTTTCATTACTGAAAATAGTTTGATAACTTTAATTATAGGAAAGAAAGTAAAAGAAAAAGGCTTCCCCCTTTATATGCTATGCTTTTCTTTTGTTATTATAGGTTTTACCTGAAATTACAATCAAAGAGTACCCAATTGCTATAATCTGCATCCCCAGACACAGACTAACTTCTATCCTACTCATACTCAGCAAATTTGTTTTTCTTTGATACCTTCCAAGACATGATCTTCATTGATTATTTTGAAAGGAGTTCTACATTACTTCATATTTTAAATAGGTTTTAATATTTAAGGTTTTAAATACCAATGCTTTATACTGAGTTTACCTTAAATTTCAATTTGGGGGTCCTTATAATTGGTCTAGCAAGGCTACTGTCCATAGAAACAGAGTCTGAACTCAAGCCTTACTATGCTTCACATAACAATGGGAAAAAGATCCATTGAAACTTAAACTGTAATGCTTAAGATGCCATTTTTACCCAAATCAAAATACAAACAGTGTGAAGAAAAATGTATAATCAGAGACTACTTCTCAAGGGCAAGGGAGCAAAAGAGTCTACTGACTAATTACCAACAGACAGAACCAACCAACCTTTCCCAAGTATCGTGGTCATTTTGTGGAACCATTAATAGTTCAGTATGTGATGCCAGTCCCAAGAAAAATATACCTTTGGGATTTAACAAGTGATGTTATTAAAAGAGTCAAACAGGTCCAGAAACAGTGGGATGAAGTATTTTTTGGAAAGCAGATTCAGAATCACAGCTCAGAAGGGAAACAGGATACCAGCAAACACTCTTCAAACTGACGAAATTAAAACTTTATATTCTCCTCACAATTGTTAGCCTCTGCAGACTACAAAACAGATTTTGTTCCAGAAAATTGCAACTAGAGGATCACTTGATTCATAGATTTTGCAAAGTCCTACATCCTTCTAGCAATCCTTTGTTCAGAAAACTTGAGATTTCATAAAACACGCATCACAAAAGAAAGTCAAAGTTAAGAAAAACATGACAATAAAAAAATCCATAAAAATTTTGCAAAGTAAACAAAGCTAAGGAATTAAATGTAGTCTAGTTGCTGTGTTTAGTAATAAATTACATAGATTACACCAAAAGAGATGTAATTAACCTTCAAAATTAATTTAAATCATGTTGGTAATCTCACAATGTCAAGAATGTTGTCTGGAAATGACTAGAATTTGTCTCTAGAAACAATATTCAAAATTTTATGAAGAAAGAGTCAAAGGAGAAAGAGGAGGAAGTTCTGAATTTTAAGCTAATAAAACATAAAAATCTACTGATGTGAACTTGCTAAAAAAGAAATAAGTAAGATATACTTCCATAAGAAACATAGGAATGATGTTACAACACTCATTCTGCTTTGATCTTGGCAGCTAGTTTTCCACTCACCTCATAGTGTTTTTCTACAGTCTGTGTCTCAACAATCTAGTTGCAAGAATATTATGGGAGAGTGCACAACTACTTTTTGAAGAAAAGTAAACATCCACAGCTCTTCTCTCACCCAAACAGACTAACAGCTCACTGGAGAAGGAAGCTAGATGGATCAGAGGGGATTTGCCCTTGGTAAATCCATGTTAGCTGTTTTCATTCACCAGCTTTCCTTCAAAAGTGTGAAAGAGTTTCTGAGATGTTTTCTTTTGTACCTTTCCCTTAATACAGGGAAGGCTGACAGTCTGGAGCAACTTCCTAGCCTTTTTAAAGTAAAGTGTAATCCTTGCCTTACTCCAGTGATCAGAAAACTCTGCTGATCACCATGACCTTTAAAAGACTGTGACTCTTTCACAGAAAGAAGCCCTGTAATGAGGTAAGCCAGCTCCTTTTGCAACTTCCATAGCTTCCTGTACGGTTCCACAGACTTGCATAAATACAATTTCTTTAAGTTGTCTCTAAATTGAGCTTTCTTTACTATGGATAATGCTACGCTCCTCTAGACTAAGCTGCCACCAAAACTGTGTTACTCAGAAGACGACTATACCAGTAAAAACTGAAACAAAGGCAGCACTGACTTGCTCCGGATTTTCCCTGTCCTATGGCAAAACTTATCACAAAAATTGTTTTAATCTTCTATTGATAGTAAAAGAAATATCCAAGAAAACAATATTCTGATTAACATGGTTAACCACTGCCAGTTTACTTAAAAATAAATTTGTCCCTATTAACCAATCTTTTGCTGTCTGCTGAGAATTTTTTGAAAACATATAAAAATCCAAAAGCAATCCATAATTAGCATCTGAATGGGAAGACATAACAAAATATTGTGGACTAGTACTAGAATGATCTGTGCTTCCGTTTCATTTTTGTCCTTGTAAATTAAAAATAATTAACTAAAAGAAAGCATATGATACTTCCAATAGAGACTTCCACATGTACACAAGTATTTTTTTTTAGAGCTAACTGTGTTGCTTTCATTATTTTTCTCCTACATGTCTCAAACTTTGCATGTAAGCTGACTATCTGTGAATTACACTCTTTGTCCTCTGTAATGATTTTGCTAATTTTAGCTGAATTACAAAGTATGTTAATTAAAGCTGCCTACTGCTACTGTGTAGACAATGTAGCCTATTTACCTCCTCAGAAAACTGACTGAATTGCAGAGCATATATCAATGAAAATAATTATTGTTCTCAACAGCATCAAAACATGTAGAAAATACAAAATGATGAATGGAGCATATTTGTGATACAGCACTGTAACTACCTTACTTAGAAAAAACATTACAAGAAGATTTACTTTTTCCTCTCGAATTAAATGTCCAAATGAATTTGAGTTTTATTTTAAGCACTAAATTAATTTTGGTAATTTTTTTTTTATTGAATTCCTTCAATATTCTTATTTGATTCCAAATGCTCAGTAGTGCTTGCTACATAAACATTACATTAATGACATACCTTCAAGTCCAGCTATGAACTAGAAAGACCCTTGAGTGCATTATGCTTCTCATAGACCTCAGTATTATCTTATGTCAGTTATGCTCAGCTAAACATACCAACATTTTGACTGCATTACTTTGATAGTTACCAACAACAAATTTAGTCAAGATAATTTTGAAAAGCTTCACAAAAAAAAATGAGCCCTTATATTTATTGTCTAGCAGAGTAGACACTTGTAGACCAAACCTGTCATATTTCTCAAATAATAATGCTAATGATGCATGAAGAGGAGAAAGTCATATAAAAACTGATTGGAGTTCTATCTTTAATAGCATTGGTGGAGAACAAAAAAGTAACCAGCTGTGTCCAGCACAGGGCAGCCAAGACCTTGCCTCACAAAAGCCCCTGGGATGCTGCATGTGCGCCTGCCCCATACAGTGGTACAATAATATTACAGAAGTATATAATATTATAAATAAAACATAGATTTTTTTGTGTATTCAACTTCCATTTTTAGCAAAACTGAACAGAGACTAAAGTAAAGGTATTATCACAACTAAAAAACATAGAGAATTTATATTCTATGTTCTGCATTTCTATGTAACAAAATATAAGAGGTCAGTTGTAGAAGGAAAGCCTTGTAAAACATGAAACTGTTGAAGTTGTTTTTAAGTTGCAGATAAAAGATGTATTTTCTTACACTGAAGACAAATGTTTACGGGCTGGTTTGGCCCGGTTCCATAGCTAATGGAGTGGGGGATCCACAGACCCATGCCCCGGGAAAGGGAAAAGGGAAAAAAGGGTGGGGAGATGGGCCTAAAAACAAAACAGCGGCAACAATCTGAGGAGAAACAAACTAATTTACTAAGTAAGATATCGGAATGCAAAATAACACAACATAATTACAATTTAAGCTAATAAATCCAATAAAATGAGAGAGAGTGTCCAAAATTACAGTAGGCCTTACTCTAATACTGACAATGAGACGGCTGGGAAGCGAGATGCTGCCGGGATGAGAGACAGGAAGAGAAGAGAGATCTTGTGATCTGCAAACAGTTTTATCTTTCCCTCTGGCCAGAAAACGGTAACAGGGCAGCAAAGTCCTCTGAGGAATGTAGTAGTTCTTCTCTTCTGAGAACCAGGTACCTGGAACTATCCATGATCCACAGAACTGGAGTGTTAACTCTCTTTAACTCCCAGTACACTACATGATGTTATGATGTGGAATACCAATAACCCAAAATCATAAAACCATGACATTGTTATATTCTTGGTTAAAATACAGCTTCAGAAAGCTAACTACATGATTTTAAGCTAGTATGAAAAAAAAAAAAAACTGTGGACTGTATACTCTAGTGAAATTAATGTAAGTTTGTTTCTCCTCTTTAGCACTGAGACATTTTTGGACATTTATGCATGTTTCAGATCTTTTCTCATTCCTGGAGGCTTCAGAAATACAAAGGGATAAAATCACATGGTAGGATTGGGGTAATCTTACAAGGTCCATAACAAGGTATAAATTTTCACTGAAATTGCTTCCGATCTGAAGGATCCATTTCAGATGATTGCCAAATATAAGAAGAAAACAGAAACTCATGAAGGCATGCTTTCCAGTTGCCTTAATGATTTGCTGCTGCTTTCTGTATACTATGGAGGAGAAGAATTCATGTTTGGAAACCAGGACAGGAAGACAAGATACTAGCATGGCTGTACTGGGATCTGCTTGTCAAACTGGAGAGTAAGAAGAAAATGCACAGACAGTTGAAGTTGGGGGCATGTAACCTGGAAGTTTATAGGGTTGCTGCTACGCTGTGTAGGGATGGGATCAGGAAGGCTGAGGCCCAGCTGGAACTTGACTTGATAAGGGGTGCAAAGAAGGATAAGAAAGTCTTCTATAAGTACATCAGTGAGAAAAGGGAAGTCCAAGAAGGCATATCCCTCCTAGCAAGCAATACAGGCAGCTGGTAACAACAAACAAGAAGGCTGAGGTACTCCACAACTTCTTTGCCTCAGTCTTCATGGGAAACTGTCCTTCAGATGCCTCCTGAGTGGATGGGTCAGAAGGTGGAGACTGGATGAGCTCCCACTGTAAGTAAAGATGAGGTTTGTGACCACCTGAGGAACCTGAACATTCATAAACCTATGAGTCCCGATGAGATGATTCCTGAGTCCTGAGAGAACTGGCTGATATAGTTGCCACACCACTCCTGATTATATTTGAAAAATCATGGCAGTTAGGTGAAGTCCCTGGTGACTGGAAAAAGGCTAGAGGTAATAAGATGAGAAAAAATAACAGAAATTTGAAGGGAAAGACAGGAATTTACTAGAAAAATAATATAGGTGCTGGGAAACACCAAGAGTTTGTTGGGAAAAGGCACATGGCACCTCTGGGACAGCATCTTTCAGGAAGTTTAAAATGCTGAACAGCAATGAGGAGAAAAAGAGATGCAAGGAACAGCTCTGAAAACTCCAAGGAGAGAGAGGGAGGGGAAGAAGGTGCTCTGGACAATGATGCAGAGATTCCACTGCAGCCCATGGAGACACCATGGTGGAGAAGATATTCATATTGAAGACTGTTGGAAGGACCCACAGCACTGGGAAGTACTGTCTTGTAGTTCCAGGCTGGTATTACAGTATCCACAAGACATAGTGTGATCGTTGGACCGGTGAACAAGGCAATTTTGTAGGAATGCCTGTCCTACCATTGCAAATGGTGCCACCGCAACTACTATGGCAGTATGTTCTAGTGCCTAAATGTGAATATAAATTCTAATAAATGAATTAGAAAAATAATTATAATAATTAATCAGTGCTCAAAACAAACAAACAAAAAAAGGTTATTAAAGTATTGGAAAACGTACCTAAAGAAGAAGACAAAAAATTTAGGATCGGAGTCGGGTTCCATTGGAGCACTGGCTAGTGGACATCTCTTATGGAGGTATAAATTGGGAAGAAGTCACTTCTGAGATTAACAGAGGTCATGTTCAGATTTTTTAATACAAATTTTATCTGTAGTTCAAACAACATTTACAAAATGAGTATCAAGTTAATATTCCAATTGAAGTAAATTTAAAATCTAAATGTGATTTAGGCAGGTTCACAGAAGATAGCAATAGCAGTTTAATTGTTAAATTGAGTATTGAATATTATCTACTTAAGACTCTATGAAAAATACATATTTGCTCCCTTCATATTTTAGAGCTTTTGAAAGTTTAGTATCTGATAAATTCCTCAGTCATCAGTGATCAGAGCAAGTCCCAGAGAGCAATGCATCTGAAGGAGCACATCTCTCACAAAGTGCAAGAGAACTCAGAGTCAGTAGCAGTACTTTTTATCTGTACATAAATACATCCACTGGCCTACTAGATGAACCAAAAAGAGCAGAAATATCTAACCTCTTTGCCCTCCACCTTGTCAGCTGAGGAAGGGATCTCCATGCACACATTTGTGTATAAGTTTTCAAAAAGAAATGATTTCTGCTCAACTTGGCAAAGTTTGCTAGCACATTCAGTTTTACAGCAGCACCAAGTTCTTGACAACTATCTCATATCTAATCCATATGGACAAGATTGAGGCACTGTTAGGCAATTAAAAAACTGTAGAAGAAATGAAACGCAAATAATGCAATTGGTCTTGTGGTGAAAGTGATTAATTGCATAGAGACACAGCCTCAGTCATCAGTGTTTTTGTTCTGCTGTGCAGAAAGTAATTTCTCCTTACCACAGAAATTGTGTTCTACATTTAAAATTTTCCATTTTTGAATATTATTGTTCAGTCATGTTGGTTAAAAGAAATTTTAGAAAATGGAAGCGAAATCTGAATAACCAGTCATTTCCTTCTGCAGATGATGTACAATGATAGCACTAGCAGTCCATCCCAAGCATCTGAATATTTGCTTTATCTTTATTTGAGAAATTTCAGTTATTTAATATGCTCATCTATGCTGATTTCAGCATAAGAACTCATTCATCAATTCCTTCAGAATCAAACAGTTCTCCAGACTTCACTGGATACTCAAATGCTATATCTGTCAGACTTCAACGTTCTTTTTTTTTTTTTCACAAATGCTACAAACCAGTTGCAAATTGTCAACTAAAAGTTCAACTGCACAGTACAAATTGCAAAGAAAGGATGATCTAAAACCAGCAAAACTTTTAAACAAAACACAACTGTTATTATTGAAATTATTCTTGGGATAATTATTTCAGCAAATAAGTAAATCCTAGTTCTTAAGAAGTTGTAGATGCTACTTCATAATCTTTTGCAAGACAATTCAGATACTAACTCTCCCCACTATGTTCTCTTGCACTGGAGAACCCAGAACTGGACAAAGCACTCCAGGTGCATCCCCACCACTGCTGAAGAGGAAGGATCACTTCTCTCCACCTTCTGATGATATCTTGCCCGATGCAGCCAAGAATACCATTAGCCTTCTTAGCAGCAAGGGCACCCTGTTGGCTCATGTTCAACTTGGGTATCATCAGGACTCCAGGTCCTTTCTACAGAGCTGCTTTCAGCTGGTTCCCCACAGCATATATTACTGCCTGGGGTTTCTCCTTCCCAGGGGCAGGTCTCTGCACTTCCCCTTGTTGAATTCCATGAAGTTGCTGTCAGCCCACCTTTCCAGCCTGTCCAGGTCCCTCTGGATGGCTATGTGACCCACTGGTGCATCTGCCACTCCTCCCATTTTTCTGTCATCTGGGGATTCATTGAGGGTACGCTGTGCCCCACTGTCCAAATTGCCAATGAAGATGCTAAACAGGATTGGGCCCAGGAGTACTCTGCATGTTAGTGGCCTAAAAAAAATGTATAAATACCTGAGGGGAACATGGGATGATATGAAAGAAGATGGAACCAGATTCTTCACAGCGGTGTCCACTGACGAACCAAGAGGTAACAAATTGAAACACTGAAAGATCTGTTTAAACATAAGTTAAAAAGTCTTTTACTGTACAGGATGATAAAATGCTGTAATAAGTTGTCTGCAGAGTTGTTATGCAGTCTTCGTCCTCAGAGATACTCAAAACCAAATGGAACACAATCATACAAACAGCTATAGCTGAATCTACTTTGAGGAGGCAAGATGAACTAGGCAATTCCCAGAGGTCCATTCCAGTCTCAACAATTCTGTGATTCTATTCAATTTAGAGTGTTTAGCTGAAACAAGTTATAATTTGCTTACTGGAAGCAGCACAAATTTGATGATTCACTAGGCATTAAAGACAAATACATTAAAAAGCATATGAAAAGTTTGTGAAAAGTAAAAACAAAACAGAAAAGCCTGGGATGCTTTACATTTACTTAAAGGAAATGATGCCACTGGGGAGATCACGTATAGATGTTTATGATGATAGTATTTAAAACAAACAAAGAAAACTTTTTGGAGAAGAAAATAAAAAAGAATTTGTTTCCACATTTGTTTGCAATGGAAATAAATGACAATGAACTTGTTAAATCTATTATTATCAATATCGTAAAATTCACCAGAAAAAGTCATACAACATCAACTTTGAGCAATCTCTATACGGTATACCTGAAATTTTATGTGTAAAAAATCATTGCAGTTTTGGGGACCTCAATATAAGCACCAGATACTCTGATACTGAAACACTGTTTTAGACCTAACACCAACTTGGAGAATTCTCAGACCAATAGGTGAGTGGATTATATTACTGTAGTAAAAGTCAATGAAAACACTTCTAAAATCAGACTCCGATCCATATTTAAGGTTAGTAAAATGACAGCAGTAAAACTTGAGGTTTATTACAACATTATCTGCAAATATATCTTTCAAAGCAAAATAAAACTGGAATGCCTGTAGAAGGCTGGTCTTTCCTGACCATCAGTGTAATGAAGACCACAGAGACATGAGCGCAGTTTTGCAATCAATTTTTTTATTTTTCTGGAAAACAAAAAAAATGGAGTTTTCTGCCCATGTAGTAACAGCAGGAAAATTTAACTCTGTTCTACTTATGTCGAAGAGCACTGCCTCTCCACTAGGAAAAATACATTTGCCTTCTCTCTCTTTACCATATTGAGCTGGATATTCTATTTTTGTCTGTTTATTATTTTATAACTGCCAGATGGGTGTGAGACCATTAGATGGATTCTTACTGTTTTCCTGTATCTACTGATCCAGCAAGATCTCTACTTTTTGAGTTTTCAGTTGTTTGTGGTGTGGTGGACACCTTGCCATCAGAAACAAATAAAAGCTTCTGAAGACTAAAAGCACATGGAAATATAAATGTAATGAATGCCAACAGTGAAAATATGCTTAAAAGGGTTTGGGACAAATGCAACTGCATCAAGAAGATCTATCTGCTGTAGAAGACTGGCACTCACAGACACTGTTATTGAAGGTCTCAAGAACACAGTACCTTTCCAACATACTTATTTCTGTCCATTTATTAGGTATAGTGGAGCTGAAGCACACTGAATAATTTTGTCTCAGAAAGACCAATAATTACAACAGGTTTTTTTTTTGTTTGTTTGTTTTGTTTTGGTTTTGTTTTCCTCCTTCAGAAGTACAATTAGTTCATACATTCAGGCAGCTAGAAACCCTGAATTTTTATTTTATATGCAAGTGAGATAACCTTAGGATCTGGAATTTTGAAAAGGTCAGGTTGAGTGATTCGTGATTAAATCTTGAAGTTGACAAAAATGTCAAAACAGCAGTGCTAAGACAAGTATTTACTTTGCAATGAATAGCAGAAATAATATTCCACTTATTTCAGAAGGAAAATCTGGTTTATATTTAACACTTTTGGAGGATAAAAAACCAATAATTTGCATACATACACCATCGTTCTGGAGAATCAAAGCAAATATTTAAAATTAATTGTATAGGAATATGGCAATTATTACCAAGTTCTCTGATGCTTTGGAGGTGGAATAGAACAAGGCCGAATATTTTGTCTAGAAAGCAAGAACCAACAAAATTTATCCACCATTCCATAACCAATTCATGTTCATCAGACAACCAAGCAATTACACAGAAATTATACTACTGATAAACATGTTCTCAAATATTAATACTAATGCATGACTAATAAATTCAATTTTAAGGGTAGAAAAAGAAATTCAATGAAGTTGTTTATCTATACTTGTATGCTTATAAAACTGAAATATTTTCCCCTAGAAGTGACACAATGCCATAAGATTTTTTTTTCCCAAAGCTGTTTTTACAAGTGGAATATAGGTAGAAGACCAATGATATCATAAAGAAATGGTATCATCTATTAGTGGTTGACAAAGAAAAAGAAAGTACATGTTGTCGCATGGTTCATAACCAGAATAACAAAACATGATATGTTTAAGCAGTCTACTCTGGCTGGTGCTACGAATAGTCATTTATAATAACAAAATAAATGTTTTTTTTTTCTTTTATATTTGCACAGAACAATAGACTTTGAGCACTGATTACTATAGTTTCTACATTCCTTCTAGCACAAACTTAACAGATTTCTTCTTTTTCAGTTGTACTTAATTTTATTCAACCACGATTTGACACATATTATTGGCAATAATTGTATATCATTTTAGCATAAAATTTGGGAGTGAAAGGTCTGTTTGGGATTTATTTTACTTTAAAAAGAGCACTTAGCATTTATTCTTTAATGAAGCAAGAAACCTTTCCAGCATATATTGTTATATGATATTGCAAAAGTAAACGTTAATATCAATTTCCATAAATTAATAAACGAGTCATAAAATAAAATGAAAGAATTAAAGTCTGCTGACAACAATAAGTCATTTACCTAGGGTAATTAGGACAAAGACTGACTACAGAGAAGTAAGGATATATTGTACAAAATTCCAAGACTAGCAATAAAATATCAAATGAAACTAAATGCAGACAACTATAAAAATGCAGATAAAAGAAAAAATTTCATAGATTTAATGGAGAATCCAAAGGTTGCCACTAACCTTCTCAAAGCAAGATCTCAAGATAGACTTTTCTGTGAAAAAGACATAGAAAGAATAATCCCCAAAGTTAATAAAATATTAAGAAATATTAGCATGGTTTAGAGAATAAAGGAGAAAACTTTGTTATCTCACAGTATGAATGCAGAATTCATGGAAATCCTAAATTTTGAATAATAGAGGCAATTCTGGTGTCTTATCTTCAAGGAATGTAGGAGAACAACAAATTAAAATAACAAAGTGATATAAAACTTTATACGGAAAAAATAATAAGCCTGGAGAATACTGAAATGAGATAAATATACCATACTATGCAATTGTGTTTAACCAGAACATTACTAGTGGGCTTTTCCAAGTTATTATTTGGTACAGCTGGATAAGTATTTGTGTGTAATATATGAATTAATTTACTTAATTCACAACTTCTAATATTTGCATGGTGTAATTCATATTTACCATTCAGGTTGCTGACAATATTTTTTTTTCTTTAGAATGTTAATAAAGATTTAGCAGTTTGAAAAAGAAAATCCCGGAATAAGTCTATTAATCACACAGGGAGTGGCAAGTGGCTGATGAGATAGGGTTAGGAAACTGCATCTAAATCTCTCACATTTCTGACGCGATCTCTTGTATGTGATCTCTTACACGTTAAGGAAGCAAACTGACTACATTCTCATTCTAAGGAATTGAATTTTTATGAATTTAAAATGAAGGGTATCATAGTCTGGGCTTAGAAGTTTTACCTAAATTTTAAAATGCAGGTAAAGTAAGACTGAACTATGGAGTTCAGAAAGAGAACAAAAGAATGATCACAAATACTCTTATGAAACTGGAATGGCAAATTTGATATGAGTAATTTTTTTAAATGCATGAGATATCTCATACATGAAAAAAACATTTCTTAGGAAGTAAATACATATGCAGAGCCATCTGAAATAATCAGACACCATTTTTGGTAAGAGGTAGGATTACAAAGAAACATTGAAATCCTGTCCATTCTTAGTTTAATCATACAATAATTCGCCTCTGTTTGAATAGAAGATGAGTGAATAATTTCGGGCAACTGGATTACTTATTCATGTCAATGGACACTAAATCAGATGCCGGTTATGATACTTTAAATATCAACATCATCAACCTCATTAATTCTTTCACTGGAAAAAGAAGGATAAAAGAATGGATCACATTAAAAAGAAATTGCACAAGCTACTCTTGTAGACTGCTTGTTAAGGATTGCTTTTATAGTAGATGGTGAAGCTGAAGCAGAGAAAACCATTTAATCACCCCAGCACTTAATTTTCAAACAGTTATAAAATAATACTACAGCACAGAAAGATAAAATTGTGTCCTGAATTCTCTCATAACTAATTACAAATCTTACCAATTAACATGTCCATTACAGCAGGAGGAAAATAATAATTAAAGGTTTAAGGAGAGATAAAGACAGGAAGATGCAGTCAAGAAAAATTTTGCTAGCTCCAAATAAGAGTTCAAGATTTCTCCTTGAGTTAATTACCTTTGTGCTTTCATCAGCACTATTTCACTAGTCACAATGCCCAAGCACTCACAAAGACCTGCTTGGATGACACTATACATGTGATTCTCTGAACTTGTTTGTACACCAAAATAAAACATTCCTGCTATGCCATAACAGAGAGCAACAGAGTGAAACTGTACTAACTTTTCTTGTTACGAAATTACTTAAACCAAAATACATATTTAAGGTATTACGCAGCCCACAGATGAGGAGAATTAGCAAAGATCAAAGAAAGACAGAAAAAAATCAGCATCTTGATACAACAGATTAATCGTTTTCTCACAGTTAAGAATGCTCTAGTATTCACTCCTATCACAACTTAATTCAGAAGTAATCCTAATTCAACTTAATTTTGGTTGAATATTTTATTTGACCGTGTTGACAACAGTCCCAGATAGCACTACATCATTGTTACATATGCTGTACCATTACTAAATGTGCAGCTTTTGGGAATCTTAATACAATTATTTTTCTGTCTTAAATTATTTACTGTTCCCTTTAATAGGATTTTGCATTTTTTATAAATGTTAAACTTCAAGCTTCAGTTAACAATTATGGTTTTAAACTATATAGGTATTGTTTGAATTTTAACAAGTGTTTTACCTATTAATTAGTTTAAGGCTTAATACATGAGAAGTAATATAATTCCATTTTATGTTCTATATAACATAAGAATTACAAAGTTACAAAACAAATTATTTCTAGATGAAAAGCATGCCCAGCTGACCACCCTCTCCATAGATCACTTGGCCACAATTCTTTGTTCTGTGATTGATAAAATTAAGCAATGGCATTTACACCGAAGTTTAGTGTAATAAAACTGATGCAAGGACTGAAATGTAGAATTTTACATTGTGAGCTACTGCATCACGAAAAACAGTCACATTTCCAAAATAGCACTTGAATAACAGGTTATGAATAAAGCAAATTAATATTAGTTACACATTCCCTTTTTACTGATGTTATCTGAAAGAAATGTGAAAGGAGAAAGGATTTGCTGCCTTAATGGTATTGGATCAAAGACATTTCCAGTGTAAAAGGGGATAACAAGAAAGCCAAAAGCAAGAATATACAGATACATACCTGACTGACAAACAATGAAGGAGGCAGAACTAAACCTAGTCAGTCACATTAATAGATTGGCTAGGCTGAAACTGCGAGAAAACTAGAGCTTTGCAAGTGGTAAGCATGCAGGTAAGCATGGATGATGGTGGGGCTTGGTGTGATTCTCCCTAGGGATGGCCGCTGGAGGTGGGGACACAGGATGGTTGTGCATTCCTCAAATGGGGGGGAGGGGTAAAGACATTGTTCTCAAGAAGTCAAGGAAGACATATCACTGAAGAGATGTTGAGCTTCAGCACAGATCATAGAATCATAGAATCCTTAGAGCTGGAAAAGACTTCTGAGGGCCATCTAGTCTAACTCCCCTGCAATGAACGGGGACACCACAAAAAAGGGAGGTGGTAACATCAAACTGGATGAGCTAGGGAGCAGGAGTCCTGGAGTCCAAGAAGGAGATATCAGGTGAGCAGAAGGCTCATGCTAGCACTCTGGGAGATCCACAAGCATGAGGTTCCTGATGGACAAGTGTGTGAGTGCTGTGCATGTGACTACAGCAAACACTGCGTAGGAGCAGCTCAGTGACTCAAGAACCCACGGGGCAAATAAGAGGATCTGAGCAAGAGGCCATGCTGGTTCTCACTGCATGAGTGCTTGTGAAGTGTCATCATGTGCCTGTGCCAGCGACCTTCCATGTCTGCCAGCCAAAGAAGAGAGGGAGAACTAAAGTCTAATAATCTGTGTAGCTGGCCATGTCAGCATCCTTCATGCATCCCTCGGTGTCCTTCATCCCAACATGAGACTGCTCAGCAGCTAGTTGCCCAGGCTGGGCCTCAGTGGGCAGGAGGATTGTGGCTGCCAGCTGTGGCAGGATGTGGCCACACCAACGAGCTGTTAATGCTACCAATTAGCCTTTAACTATTGTGATGTATCTCCTGAATTCAGTCCATCCTTCTACTAATATTTTTCAGGTTTTATTTTCTTTTTCCTTTTTTTTTTTTTGCCTATTACACTCATATGCTGCCATGTCATCCACAAAGCCTCATGCAGCGTCTGACTGTGCTGACCTACAACCTAAAATCAGAAAGACAGTCTTCATTAAATTTATATTTCAAAATCACACCGATGGTTAAGCAGTTCCTCATGAGATCCATTTCCTACAAGAGTAAATACCTGTTCAGTGTGTTCATTTTACAAGCTGTATGAAAAAAAGAATGTTGGTAGGAAACAAAGGAATGAGACAATTTAAAACATACTGATACTACTGTCACTATAAAAAAGTGAAATAAAATAAAAACCGGCGTAGGGCTGTGAGCAACAATAGCTTTAGTTCCATAACAAACTTAGAAAAGAACTAAGGCAAAGTGAAAACCAGAAAAAGCCTATAATGCAGCTGAGGATGCTTTTGTCCCTTCTCAGCAACCAATGTCAAAAGAGTGCAATTAAATTTTATGCTACTGTGACAGCACTGCATTAACTGTACATATATTTTATTAGAAAGAATCTTTGAAGTCTCTCATTCTGCTGAAACAGATTTACCAATATGGACTTCTGAAATCCTCAAATTATACTTAGGTTGCTCTGAAAGTAATGCCTTCTATTTATTTCCATAGAGACTACAAGATATACAAAGAGCACAATAGCACTCTTTGAAAGAGTAAATTCTCAACATAATTTTTGAATATTGTCACCGCCATCAGCTATGCATTTTAGCCACTGATGAAAAAGAGCGCACATGCCATGATCATAGAAATCTGCACCAGTGGAGGTGAACCACTGGTTCACAGCTGTTAAGACAGCATTGTTGCTAGGAAAATGTTACCCACACTGCATATTTTTCATTGGTCCGAACAGACGGAAGTCAGAAGTTGTCAAATCCAAACTATGTAGTAAGTGTGGTAGGGCAGTCCAGCCAAGATTGGAAATGTGCTTCACAGTCTTCAGACTGTGACCTTTAGCCTAGAATTGGTTCAATATGTCCTAACAAACTTGCACATGATGTTCTTTCACTTCCTGTGTGAGCATATATGAGATCTAGCTGGTGGAAACTGTGGTATTCTAATATTGCCACCACTGTTTCCAATGCACTGATGCCAATATTCTGCACCACACATTGTTCCCTGTTCATAATTTGCCTATTTGTGTGGATGAGCTGATCAAGACAGTATTTTGTGGCATAACAGCCATACATGGCCATATGGAACGTGTCTTGTCTTTCATGTTGCTGTTGCCACTGCTGAAGTGCACCACCCACTGCTTCACTATGCTCACATCCGCTGCTTGGTCTCCATAAGAATTCAGCAAGCATCAGTAAATATCAGTGGGTGCAATATTTTCCACGTGGAGGAATTCAATGACACACTCTTCATACACAGTTTCATGTCAGACATCATTTTGTCAGACTGCCCTTCTGTTTATATGTCACACACCAAGAAAATGGAATTGTTGGGAAGGTTCAACCTCTACTGCCATACCATCAATATCGTCCTCTGATGATGTAGGCTGCCATAATAAAATAGAAGGCATTACTTTCGGAACATATTCTGTCACTCTCCCTTCCCAGTTAATTTTTGCACTGCTTATCAGCTTCAAATTGTTTTTCAACTACAAATGTGTTTTGCTATGATAATGCTTTTCTCTGCCTGTTGTACACTATGAAGTTGACTTCTAGAAGTATCCCTCCGCTCTATGAGATGTCCACATGGTGAAGATACCTGCAATCTCCCACATCACCCAGTCTATGTTTTGCTAACCAAACTTATTAGAGATGTTTCCATATAAGTCTGCTGGTTTACAAGCATCCGCTAAATCAATAAGAACTGCAAATGTTTCCCAGTTTTTACTGTACAGTTTAAGTAGTCAGCAACAATTAAAGATGTTTTCTCAGTTAAGATCATATTTTCTAATCAAAATCTCAAAAATAAAACAAAAAATGCGCCACTGGATTGCTGAGATATCAGATGAAAATATGAATTGAATAAACTTCACGCTGACAAGGACTATTTCTCGTCCATAACCTAACAAAATAAAAATATTAATTTTAGATTGAAAATTTTTCATTCAAGTCAAATTAAATATTTATTTTATATTATTTTCCATTTTAAATTAAGTTTATCAAAACTGAAGCCTGAAACCCCAGAATCACAGATAAAGCCTTTCTCTGGATTGCTGTCTTGGAGAAACATGCAATGCTCTAGTTTATCAGCAAACCAGAATTGGCTAGCAGGAGTAATACTGCAGTGCTAGCCTCTATTAAGCACACAACAAAATTCAGAGACAACAGCTGTTAATATACTATTGGCAATCCAAGTATTTTTTTCACATTTGAGAAGGTAGCAGAGCCTAGCAAGATAACTTTTTTTTCTTCTATGAAAAGAATGAGAATGCACTTATTTTACAAGAGAAAGACAGGAATTCACTGTTAATTTTTAAAAAATAAAAAGAAAAATAAAAATTGAAGTATCAGAAAGTTGCTAAGAATCAAAAAATACATATCTATCACCTTCATATTTTGAACCTACTCATAGTCAATGGTTTTTCCAAGAGGAAGAAAAAATAAAGATCACTTCATCAATCTCCCAGCATGCTTAAATTCAAAATATTCAATACAAGGAATAAAAAGGAAAAAAACCAATACAAACAAAAACAAAAACCTGAGAAACTGCAAATGCTCGGTGTCACAGTGCAACTTCTTTATCATTTATTTGTAGAAAAGGTAGTAATCTTAAATTCAGATTTACAGTAGTTACATTTATAGCTGTAACAACTCTGAAGAGTGTTGAAAAAAAACAGCAAACAAAAAAGAATAAATCCTTATTGCTGATTGCAGTGTGCTTGATTCTGTGTCATTATGCAAATCTTTTTGTCAATTAATAATTTTTAATGCAAAGAATATTATTTAGTCTGTCTCCAAGAAAAAAAATATCAGGTGGATTCCAGAATTATTATTTAGAAATATCATACCTTAGACAAATCATGAAACATGAGTTTCTCATTCTGAACAGATGCAGAAAATATCTAGGATTTCAATTAAATGATAATAATTTGGATTTGCCAGCTTACAAACAATCATGATTTGCATTATTGACATTTCTCAAAATAATGAAGCATCATACTGTGAGAATCTTGCATTCTGCCTGATGAAGTGACAATAACCAGTAGGAAGCTTCCAAAACAACAGTTAGCACTGCATACAATATTCATTAAAATGGTGTAATAATCACAGCTTTTATTTTTAATACTTCGGTGCAATTCAGCTTTGTTTTTTCCGTTTGTGTTACTTCTACATTTGTTAATACAATTTTGTATCCTAACTGAGGTCACAACAAGTCAGGAGTTATTTAAAAAATCTAAAAGCTACAAGTCCTGAAAAGTCCTTAATTCTGGAAAAAATCAACATTCTGAAAGTTAATGTGCGCCACACTCAAGATGATCAAAGCATCTTTCTAACAAAGCAAGACTCCAAACATGATCTTAATGTAGTTTTCTACTTACAGTAAGAAATTTTGTGAATAATCTAACTCCAATACAATAATCTGTTCAAGGTATGCAGTAAAAATAAAAAATAAAAAAAAAATCTTCCAGTTACACTTAATGCTTTTTTTACTGTTCTTATCATTGAAATATGGGACCAGTGGAACTTGAAAATATGAAGATAGAATTCTGAATATATGAATATTTATTAGATACAGGTGGACAAAGGTTGGTAGAAATCCGTGCTGTACATCTTGGAGAATGATACACTCCACTGAAATCCTACAGATTTTGAAATAATTACACTAAACAGAAGTCTTGTTGAGGAAAGAAAAAAAAAAAAGTTAAAAAAAAAAAAAAAACATGAACGAAACATCAGGAATACTATCCTTCCTCGAACTTATTTACCAGATTTAAAAAAGAAAAAAATTGCTGACATATTTAGTAAACTGAATTCCATATTAAGTGTTCCTATCATTAAACAGTGCCAGTTTGCTTTTTCACACAAGATTTAACTGTCAAATGATGAATTTTATTTAGTTCCTTTTCAACATGCAGTCATTAACTCCTAATTTACATTTGAACAAAAGTTTTTAAAAGTATAAAGTGAACGAGTCCTTTGTATAACTGTAATGACCAGAACAACAAATTTGCAGACAACTTTATTACTGAGCTTCACAGTTTTTTGTTGTTCTTACACATTTGAATCTGAAAAAACGATTTTTTGAAAGTAAAATTTGAAATATGCCACAAAGAAATTGACTTCGGTAAATTTGGGAGTAAGTAGTTCCTTAAAGGTCCTGCTTGTTTTGCAACTAATATGCACAGAAAATGGAAAGAGATAGAAAACTCAAGGATTTGCCCATATCAAAAAGAACTGATAATTATCGTAGAGTCAAAAATATCTTAAAATACAAAGGGGCTTAAAAGTCATGTAGTTCCAGTGCCCTTACCATGGACAGGGTTGCTATCCACTAGATCAGGCTGTCCAGGGCTCTACTCAATCTGGCCTTACTGAAAGTTGCAATCAGCGAAGTTTAGATAAGGTGTTAAAAGGATTATGAACAAACTAAAATGCTTACTTAAAGAGACACTGAAAAAACCTTTGTTCTTTGGAAGAAAGATGAACAAAAACAAGCTTGGCAGTTACATAAGCTGCTGAACAGTGAAGAGAAGACAGATAGGAAAGGTCTGTTCTTCTTGCCTCCCAGTTCATGGGAAAAAGGCATCTGCTTCAAATTCATAAAAACATACTTATTAGATGTTTTGTTTTGCTTGCTCTTTTTTTAACTTTTCTTTTTAAAATTTTGCATATTTATGCATATATTTGCTCTGCCTTAATTACTACAAAGAATTCATACACAAGAGTATTCCGCATCTGTATATCTGAAGAAGCTAAATCTAGTTGATATTCTATGCTGTAATTGTCATCTATGTACTTTCCAGAAAGCATGAGTAAATTCTATAATACTTTTTTAAATTAAATATTCTCCTCAGTGTTTCTGTTACATCACTGAAATTCAGAACATCCTCTATTTAAAGTCATGACTGACTTCAAATGTTGAGTAAATCAGGTAGATTATTAACACTTAATACCCGTTCCAACTTACATATTTTACCTAGCTGGACGAACTACTTAACTGTGATTAAAAACAACACAATGCTGAATGATATTTTTGCTACTTCTCTATTTACCATCTAGTTTGTTTTCTGCAACTGGATCATTTTATATGCAAATGTACAGTGTCATCAAAATCAGCTAAGATTAAAAGAAAAATCTACTTTTATTTTGGATTAAGAATGCTATGCATGGAGTTTATCAGACAATTTTAATCAGCAAATTCTCCATATATAATGAAGTCCTTAAAATTTGATAGCCTGATATACTAAAATTGATTTGAACACAATCTAGTTCTGCGTCTAAAATAATAATTTTTATTTACATTGTTTCTTTTAGGTTTGGTAGTATATTATCTTAATATTCATTTTTGTTTACATATTTATTTTTTTTTTGTCAACATTCAGATCTACATGACTGATTTTCAGGTGGTTACTTGCTCTTTCCCTACAAGATTTATGAAAAATATTATTTTGGGTTATGTATTACTAACATAACAAAATTATCAAGTCATTGAAATCATGAAAACAATTCACTTAGAATTATTCTAAGTAGTAGAAAATGTAATGCCAACACACCTAAGAAAACAACCTTGTCTTCATGTTAAGCAACAAAATTAGATAAATATATTTAAAAGAAAAAAAAATAATTATGGGAAGATAGGGAAAAGGACACAAAAGAGTCAAATGAATTAAAAGAAGGAGTGGTACAAAGAGACCTGGGTAAATTTGGGGCTTGTAATTTTCCTAGACCAAATTTTCAGAACATTATACTCCTCTTAATCTTATCCACGCCATTGTCAGAAACTCAGGCTTTGGTTGCGAAATAAAAATGTTAGTGTCTGTTCTGTGCAAGGTCTCAATTTTCTGACCTGGTCAAGACAATAACTTCCTGGTCACTGTTCTCTGGAACAATTACTTTGATAATCATAAGTAGTCCAAATTAATGAATCTTAATATACAGTTTTGATGCTTGATTGCTTCTGCTCCAAGTAAGCTTCACTCTAATGATACATTCTTACCTCAGGTGATCAGCCAGGTTGATATTCCAAGACATTAATCAGTAGTCCCTACAGCTGTAACCATCCATAGCAGAAGTTCTAGCTTTATTTAGGTTAAGAGTCTCATTTTATTACAGCTTCATTCAATACAAATTCGTCTTTGGAATCATGATTTGTATTACACATTACTGTTATTCACTGAGTAGAGACTTTCAACGTGATCCAGTGTTATTTGACCTTCAAGTTCATATTAGCACTGCGTTCAAAATTCAAGAAAACTTTTCATCCAAAATGAAGATGACACAGATCCTCGCACTTACACTACTTCTACAAGATTTTTTTACTTTGAATACAGCACTAGTAGTGAGTCTCTTTGCAAAAGTGACAAGATGATACATGTTCCCCTAGTGTGTCTCACATCTCCACGGATGAGGGCTTATTCTGATGCTACAATGCCAAGCTGGAACTAACAATTTATTGCTAATAAATTCAAATACTCACATGCTTCCTTTAATGTGTTTCATCTATATGACTGTCTGGATGCCAAGCTATGTCTAAGCTATCCTACTGCTGAATATGATGCATGGATAAACTGAGTTGAGTGAATATATAACATGGAGAAGTTCTCGAGTTTCTTGTAACCCAAACTTCCCGCCTTATAAAGGGATACAATATTACTGAGATTCTGCTATATCTTCATAACCAAGGAAGTTACAGTCTCAATTTCACATCTACAGGATTCTATTCCTGTGCCCATGGAAGTAACAGTGACTACAAATGCCCCTCATGAAATGCAGCCATCATTATAAGTTCAGAGTGGGACAGTTAATACAACAAACCTCCTGAAAAAAGTGAGACTTCCAAACACACTGCTAGATGGGGACAAGTTACTATTTAGAATGAAGAAAGCAAGACAATATCAGAAACTGTATCAGAAATAGTGTTGTATCAGAAATGCTTGTATCAGAAATGTTGTGCTAGCAGGAGTAGGGAAGTAATTGTCCCTCTGTACTCAGCACTGGTGAGGTCACACTTTGCATACTGTGTTCAGTTTTGGGCCCCTCACTGCAAGAAAGACATTGAGGCCCTGGAGCGTGTTCAGAGGAGGACAACGAAGCTGGTGAGGGGTCTGGAGCACAGGCCTTATGAGGAGCAGCTGAGGGAGCTGGGATTGTTCAGTCTGGAGAAGAGGAGGCTCAGGGGAGACCTTATTGCTCTCTATAACTACCTGAAGGGAGGCTGTAGCGAGCTGGGGGTTGGCCTCTTCTCTCTTGTAACTAGTGACAGGACAAGGGGGAATGGACTCAAGGTGCACCAAGGGAGATTCAGGCTGGACATTAGGAAATACTACTTTTCTGAAAGAGAGGTCAGGTGCTGGAATGGGCTGCCCAGGGAGGTGGTGGAGTCACCAACACTGGAGGTTTTCAAGAAATGTTTAGATGTTGTGTTGAGAGACATGGTTTGGTGAGTACTATTGGTGATAGCCGGATGGTTGGACTGGGTGATCTTGTAGATCTTTTCCAGCCTTGGAGATTCTATGATTCTATATACAGTAAGATTTCCCTGGGAAAAGATTTTGCCATTAGATAAATCAAACTTTGCTGCCATATGCATTCTGTTAGTTCTATTACTCTCTAACCAAGCATTTATTTTTAATATTGCTTTGTTACAAATATCTTGATAGTGAAATATAATTCTAACAGGCTGGAAATACTGAATCAGGAAATTTCTTGTGAAGAGATGGTTACAAGTATCACAAACATCTACTGAAAGACCAAAATAATTCAAATATAAAAAAAACAATTCCCTGTTTTATGCATTTTCAGTATCACAGAACCACAGAATGACTGAGGTGGCAAAGAGACCTGTGGAGGTCCCTTGTCCAACTCCTTACTCAAGAAGGACACACAGAGCAACCTGTTCCAGGGCCATTTCGAAGATCTCCAAGGAGGAGACTCCATGGCCTCTCCAGCAACCTGTGTCATTACACCATCACAGTTAAGATACTTGTGTTCAGACAGAACCTCCTGTGAATAGGAAGATAATGATGTGATAATATATTTGCTTAGACTGACTTGAATTATTTAATTGCTCCAAAACTGAAAGAGATAGCAGAAATTAAATTAATTTATGAATTACCATACAGCAGGAAATTTTCCCCAGGAGGTACAAGCATGATGAGCAGACCAGATGATAACCTATGCTGAAGCTGTTCACAAGAGCTTCGCTGTAAATCTTCTATAATCAAGCAGCCTATTTAACTATTCACAATCCAAAGTTTACTAAACATTTAAATTAAACATTAATCTTTCCTTTATTAAGTTTTTTGTTGTTGTTTTTCTGGTAGAATTCACAAACCAAACTCAAACTATTCCAGTCACAGCTTCATCAGATTGTAAGAGTTCATTCTGAAATGGTTTGTAATGGTTCCCTAGTCATATGAACAGCTGAAAACTGATGACTAATAATAGCATGAAGCAAAATTCAGAAGCATGATTAGCAGTCAACAAGTTTCTCTTCTGTGATTAACAGAACTATGCAGAATGAACCACTCCATCTCAGGAAGGATTTTCCTTTCATATTGTCATTTGTTGTATAGCCACAGTAGGTCTTTGAGGTTCGCTTAAACTGAATAATGAAATATTTGCATACTTTTTAAAGGTCTCTCTTTCAGTGCTTTAGCCTCACAAATGCAAAAGAACAAGACAATCTTTATGGTTAAAAATAATGTGAGTCACTTTGTTCTTCTAGCTCTAGGAGAAATAAATCCTCTAGAAGAAAAGTAACCTTGATCTTTTGTACTTTTACTCAAATTATTTGTTATAATTAAAGGTAGAGTTGTAGATGAAGGTACTTAGGATATTATCTAAGATAGTCATTCCTATTAGAAAAAAAAGTGATGATCTGCTTCTACACCTTTTACAGTCAGGACAAAACAAAGCACTGTAACAAAATAAGTGCAGCACAAGCATGCCTGGCAAATCTGTACCATGGAGACTAGTAAAGGTGAGATAAAATGAAGTTACCTGTGAACAGTGATGGCTTGTGGTTTTGAAGGATTTAACTCAATGATAGCAGTGAGAATTTTCCCACCGAGTCCACCAAGAAGGCTTCACCAATGTTAGTAACATGAGAAAACACTGGGAAATCTGTGTTACTTGCTAAAGAGTCACTAAATCTGCAAGATGAATGCTATCTACGAGAACATTCACACTGGTAAGAAGATATCAGCCTATACTTAATATCATCATGACTGAATTTCATAGGATAATTTACATGTTTCAAGGACACCCATTCCATATTCAATAATCCTGATTAGAAGAACTGAAGTTATTTGAAACTCCAGTACAGAAGAAATCCCAACCTATTAATTACAGCAAAAATGACCTTGGTATTACATATATTCACTGTACTCTGTGACATTCAAATAAATCTTGCTGCAGTGTGAATCAAGTAACACATTACTCTGAAGTGTAGTCATAAATCTATACCCGTTTACGTATTTATTAATTCATATTCTCGATGAAACAAAGTGCTTATTACTTCCAACATCACTATGCATAAACACACTCAGATGAGAATGTATTAATGGTGGACTACATGTAGTCTGTGAGAAGCAACTAGGTAGAAACAACAGATTGCCAGAAATCATACTGACTGCTGTACAGAATCCAAAGGTAATTTTATTGTGGTCGACACTTAACAACCCTTATGCAGACAAAATATTCTCCTACAAATTCATTCAATCACCAAGAAAAAGTACAACATTTGCAAGTGATTCTATAGGGTGAACAAAGAAAAGAACCAGAAAACTATGTTCCAACAATATAATTGTACTGTATCAAAAAGCTTTCAGTCCCAGCTGAATTCTTCAGAAAAAGAGGGAGAAGCAGAGAGAAAAAAATGAAGAAAGAGAAGATCGAGGTATACTCCTATTAGGACAGTTAAGATGTCGAAGCTGAAAGAAAGCTATGACCCTACACAAATGAATCAGAGAACACAAAATTTCAAAAATGCATTGCAACACCTATGATACAGAAAATGATTTATACATTGAGGAAGAATATTTTAATTAAAATAATTATTTTCAGACTGCACATTTGCAATGTATGCTTCAGAGAATTTGAGCAGCATTGACGAATACAACAGAAAAACCAAGTAAAATAAATAAGATAGTAAGTAAAAGGTATGTCACATACCTGCATGGTTGAATTATTTCTCTATTTCAACTTATAATAGAGAACCAAGAGGCAAATAAATATTTCACTATTCTCAAAATTAATCTTTGCGGATATATTTTCTTATTACGGCATTCCATGTTCAGTGAATGCTACTATGCTCCCTTTCTGACTCTCCTTAGCATGCAAAACAAAAGGATTGCTTCCAATGCAGCTTTCTAGGTAAAGATCTAAAAATAGAAAAGTAAGGAAATTTTCTGACAATATATAGTAGATAGGAATATATATTTTAAAAAACTATACAATTTCCAATGAAATTAACAGAGGAACTTTCGGACTCAGGAGAGCTCCATCAAGCATACAGTTGTTCATAATTATAGACATCAGATTTTTACTGATTTTTTTGTAAAAGATCTATTCCTATGCCCAGATGATACATCTTATACTAAAACTAAAAAGTTTAACGCACATATACTGGTTTAAATTTTTAAAATAAGAGTAAGAATATCATACCTATATTTCTGTTAGCTTTATGTTAGAAAGCAGACAGCAAAAAGCAGTTGAGCCTTATGACTGAATTTAAAAAACAACTGAGTCTAGAAGCATCTCTTTGGTCTTTTAGCCCGTTTCTTTGTATCAGCATCATACCAAGGAGTCTCTTCAACAAAATACCTTAAACTACTCAGGTTTTCTTTCCCTCATTATTCTAAAAATGCAACCAAACTAAAAACTCATAAGAGAGTAGCTACATAAATGAATGAAATACAATCATGGCAAATGAACATGCGTACAGCACATAGCATCTGCTGCAATTAACATCTGCAACATATTTGGATCCCTAGATGACTCCCATACACATGCAACAAACACATGTTCATAAAAATGTACATTTAGGTACACAAACATACACAGATCTACAGTATATACAGGCATTGTTAATGTGGAACTATCCTTGTCTGCAGTCTTGAAGCAACATGAAAGCTCTGTGTCCCACAGCCTACCTCTCAAATATAATCCATAGATCTGATTTCTGGCTATGTTCTGCTAACATTCACCTCAAGAAAAAGGCTTTGGCTACATAAATTTGTACCTCTTTTCACATAGGTACAACTTTTTTTATTCTGTGTTCTACTTTCTCTTCTCACTGAAGCACAATTGTCTTCTTTATTGTCATATACTAGAGATTGCCCTCTCTTTCCTTTTCTCTCATAGTTATGGTCCTTCTATCACTACTTTTAATTTTTTAATTATTATTATTGTGGGTTTTTTCTCATTCTTATCTTCCACATAGGTTCTCGGGCAATATTAAAGTATAAGATAACTTTCACAATCATTTTCATTTACTTTTTTTTTTTCATTCTGTAACCACACCTTCTTATTCTCTGTCTTCAAAAACAGTAAATGTCTCCTCGTGTTGATTCTTTTTGCCCTTCCTCTTCTTATAGAATCAAACTGAAAGTTCTTCTTTCTTGTTTGGATTTTCTAGCTGTTACCATTTGCCTATTTAAGGTTGTTGCCTAGGCAAGGTCTGATATTTCAGAACCATAATGGTAAACATAATTAGTATTTACTGATCATCTTCAGCAATAAGGCTTCTGTCCATTTATATCACAGAATCCTTGCAATAGAGTGTCTAAACTTTAATCTGTAACCAAATTTTTCATGATCAATGTCATAAATGGAGAGAGGACTTATTGCTACTTCTTCAAGGGCAAAGCCCAGACACGTGCAGTTCACAAATTGCAGGGCTAATTAAATTAATGCCTTCTGCATACAGATGGCCACCAATATTTTGGTAGTGAAAATATATAAAAATAAAAAAATAATAAAATCAAGATACTGTTTTATCACTGCATAGATTGTAAACTATTCATACCAGCCCCACACAAAGCAGATACCTCTTCTTCAGTTAGCATGGACAAGGACTATCTCTCTCTCTTTTTTTTTTTTATACTGTCTAGCCTTGTTCTCTGGGTTTATACTAAACAAAAACCTCAGATCTGATCAATTATCTTTGTAGGGAATTCCAAAGCTTAAATCAACATCAGAGTTTTACTGATTTTATTAAGCTCTAGCACAAGATTATTTATATTTCTAACAATTCATTCTAATGGCTCAGGTTTTCTTGTTGCATTATACACAAAACATTCCAAAATAAAAACAATCGTCTTTGCTTTCCTCTTCTTGTTGTGCTTGTAAGATAAAAGCCTGGCAACTGCTAGACAATTTTGTTCTTTGCCTTAGAGTAAATTATAGCCTCCTTCTGCTGCTGAACTGCCTTGTTCCTGCAGCATGGATGATGATTCTCTATTTGCTGTTATAATATACAATGTGGGAAAACATTCAGAGAAATCTAAGGAAATGCAATTTCTTTTTCAACAAACTTTATGGCATTTGTTAGTGTGGCTAAAAACAGACAGAAATGCGATTTTGCCAGTGCTGAAAAGACTGAAATAGGATGTCTAAGTGGTGCCAACAATAAAAAAAATTCCAATTTACAGCAAACATGCATGAAGAGATAGGCTGAGACTCTGGACTCCTTCATGAATGCACTTATTACACGCTATTGGAAGAAAAGTCTATTCGTTGGCTAATAACAGGAACTTTATTCTTTCCTGACAACAGACAGAAAGCAATATCAAATGCTTGTTCTCACAAGCATTCCTGGAAATATAATGCAGCAGCAAGATGAGATTATTTCCCGTGATATCATCATTGGTCTGTAGAAGAAAACAGAAGTGAAAGCTTCAGTCTAAAATGTTTCTTTTCATTACAGTAAGATACATCACAGCATCTGAAATGATGAATTACCTAAAGCTGAACTTCTAAACCATGTCAAAATTGATGTGAAATGAATAAAGAAGCAGATGTAACTTCTTTAAGATTTTTTCCATCTTTACTCAGACAGTAATATCTTACATCTAGGGAACTGCTTTCTGAATTCAACCAATCTCTGCTAATTTTCTAGAACACAGCCAAAAAAAGATAACAGTTTGATTATAATATTTTTCCTAGTGGAATATCTGCTGTTAGACTACAGCTATTTCAGTAGTTCAAAATAAATCAAGTTTGTGGACTTCATGGCGTTTTCAAAGAAAACCTCTCTCAATTTACCTTTGTCTATACAGTAAAATTATCTCCTCATGGTGTGAATCAAACCTTTCTGGAGTTGCAGTATTGCTGCATGACTGCTCAGCAATAAATACAAGAACTGCAGAAACAGTGAGATTTCCATTCTCCCAAATTCTGGCATTCTCACTGCATAAAGAAGAGTCAAGATCAATACTATTGAATATGTAAGAAAACAGTGGACGCTCCCTTCTTTTCCCAAATGAATAAATGAGCATTATATTTTCAGGTGTTTTTTTTTTTTTCCTCCAGAGTTAGATGCATAGGTTACATCCTTAGATATCTAATCTTTTAATTAACAATAATAAAGATATTTACATACATTATAAAATGCAACAGCCAAAGTTAAAAAGGTTCTAAAATATAGAAGTATTGCAAGTGAAAAGCATGTTTTCAAGTATTATTTATATTACAATTATATTAATATTAAAAATATCTTAATTATTTAGTCATGCTGTTATTTATATAGCATAGGTTTGACCTCAGTAATTATCTGATAAGAAATTTCAACTAGTCATCCAAGTACTACTCCTCACATAGTTTAAAATATAGAGATATTCTACTTGTATTTAAAAGAAAATATTTGTACTGAAGTACCACAGTCAGTTTTCATTATTTATTTTTAAATTGCTATTTTTCATTTTCTATTTAATATTTATTTCATTTTTCCAGTATTGCAAAATAGATTTAATATTTTCATTTATTTCAAATTATGCATTCATGTGTAGCTGGTAAGAAAAATGTGATTAAAGACCAAAAAACTAGTACAGATTCTCCTGAAACTGATTGCTGATATTACTGACATATACAACAGTATTTTGAAATGAATGAGAATGATTAAAGTCTCTCCTGTAAGAATCACACAAAGCAAACCAATGGTGATACTCTATGCAAGCAAGTAACAGAATGATACAGAAAACCATTGCAAAATCTGACCATTAGACAGTCAATTAACAGAATAAATTCAATAAAAATTGAGGTAACCAGTGAACCTCACTTTCATTTATTACCTATGACAATTTAGGCACAAAGAGTTATGTTAAATTTATTGTAATAGCCCATCTTCTGCAAGATGACAATATATTAATCTCTTTTTGGTAATATTTAAATTTCCTATGTAAGAATTAAAAAGTAAATAATCATTGTTCATACCATATGTAATAAAGCAAAAAATAAAAAGTGTTTTATCTTACTGGAAGACTTTTTTATGCAAATGAGAAAAACACTGTTTCTCAAAGTTTTTTGTTTTTTTTTTTTTTTTTTTTTTTTTTTTTTTTCAAAATGACTAAAAGTAGCATATTCTCTTATTCATGGGCACAAAAGCTGCAGATACATGAAAATCTAGCCTGGGAAATCTGCCCGCAGTAAACACATTTAATGCTTGGACATGGTCTCTTGTATGCTTATATACACAGCCATCTGCCATGTGTGCTCTTTTCCATTAACAAGGAAATTTTCTTTACGCTATTCATGCCAAGTAATAGGTACGATACACCAAGACTTTCTCCTTCTGTAAGAATCTTTTTTGTTGTTTATAATCCACTGAGACCAGTACTTCAGTTATTACACTGGGAAAGTGCATTTCAGAAAGGAATATCCAGAAAGTAGATAAATGTGTAATCAGTGACAAAAGTCCTGCTGCCTATAAGTTTTGTTGGAGAGAGTACTAGAAGTACTCTCTATACTATGTATATACATACAGTACTATGAATAATAGAATAATGAGTTTTGCCTGAATTCACCACTAAGCTTACATAAAGAGAAGTTACACTTACAGAGTATACGGTAAAAAAATCTTTCTGGCAACAGCAAGTAGACCCAAGGTAATGGTATGAAGATGTATCAGAAGAGGGTCAGGAAGGTGATTAGGAAATGGTTCTTTACCAGAGGGTGGTCGGGCCCTGGAACAGGCTCCTCAGGGCAGTGGGCACAGCCCCAAGTGCCAGAGTTCAAGGAGTGTTTGGACAATGCTCTCAGGCATAGATTTTGAATTTTGGGTGGTCCTGGGTGGAGCTAGAAGTTGGACTCAACCATGGGCCTTTTCCAACTTGAGATATTCTATGATTCTATGAGACAAATATACCATTCTTGCTTATATATGAATTTCCTATTTACATCAATGTAAATTGTTTCATTTTGTAACAGTATGATATTGAAACATGTCCTGAACTATTTCCACTGTTTCTGTCTCGACAACTTCAAAACAAAACCAGGCAATGAACAACAGCAACACAACTACAGTTAAATAAGCAGAGGAAAAAAAGAGTCTTCTCTTTCTGGTAACAATACTATGATAGGCTATGTTCTCTATAGATAATAAAAATACACATTGAGGGAAGACTGAATTATAAAGGCATCATGTGATTCTAGGAAGAGCACTAGAATGTTTGGTGGGAATCTGTTCTTCAACTACTATCTCCTGACACATCCTTTTTCATAACCCTAAAACATCATTTTACCTCTCAATACAGTTCCTACTTTGTTGCATTTTATATTCAAAGGACAAACAACTCGATTCTCAGAGTACTGAGGGAGAAATCAATACTAGTATTAATATTATTACAGCAGATGTAAATCATTGTTCTGCTCCTGGGAGTCAAAACAGGATCTTTGCTATCTTGGAGCACATTAGTATTTACTAAATGCCTCCACTCCACTCTGTGCTTTACAAAGAAAACCACACCCATGCAGACAGAAATCAAAAAACTATCATCCTCACTGAGTACGATTTTGCTCTACTTTGCTTTGGTATGAATGACCAAAAAAATAAAGTAATACAAATCTAAGACTTCCTTGACTTCATTTAAAATTGTTGTTGCATTTGGCTGGTAGAAAAAATAGAAAGACACAGAAGCATTCCATGTAGAGCAAGGACTACTTGTCTTACACACAAACACTATCACAGCTGTAAAGCTATATGTTACCTTCAAAAAATAGTCTGTGCAGAGAAAGAGAATCTGGACTGTGAAGAAAGCAAGACATTTACAGAATGTCCAAGAGTTTTTAGGAGTGTAGTAAGGAAATTTTCTCAATGGGTTGTATTTACAAGCTTGAGTCTCTTTCTTAGCAAATCTCCTTCTTTTTAAAAACAATTAGCATGAGGTATCTTCTGTAAATAAAAAGTGTCAATGTAATGAAGCATTTCTAGTACTAAGGTCCATTTGTTCTGTGCTACATAATTAAAACTTCAACGAAAGACCAATTGTGCTTCCTACTCAAAATCCAAACTGTACTTTTTACCCATGTTGTAATTACTGTCCACATCGTAAAGGCAGATTATTTCTTCAGATTTGCAGCCAGCACTTTTACACTGTGTGGTGCCAATTTACTTTATGAATACACAATATCTTTAATATGTATATATATAATGACAAAGCATTAAGAATTTTCTTTTTTTAGAACATTTGAACATGGTAAGCCTGTATCAAATAAAGTGCTACGAAGCATGATCTCTCAAAATTATGTTCAGTAATTATCATAAATAGGTACAATTCAGAAGTACATGAAGAGATCATAGAATCACCGAATATCCCAAGTGGAAGGGACACAGAATCATCTGATCAAACTCCTGTCTCCTCACAGGACACCCAAAAATACCCTATGTCTGAGAGCATTATCCAGACACTTCTTGAGGTCTGGCAAACTCAGTTCTATGATTACTGCCCTAGGGAGCCTGTTCCATTGCCCATTCTTGATTAATAACTTTTTCCTAATACCCAACTTGACCCTCCTCTGATGTAGCTCCATGCCACTCCTTGTGTCCTGTACCTGTCACCAAAGAGAATTTTAACCATCTACTCTACAGGTATAATTTCTCTTTTAATAAGTTTATGTAAGAAATAGGAACACTCTAAAACATGAGATGCTTCAATGGTTTTAAATAATGAGTTAAAAAGAAAGCTTTCACATAATAACAAATAAAAATATTAAAATATTTTTAAAGCACAGTTAAATCAATTAACCATAACCATCAGATCAAATTACACTGAAAAAGTTAGATACCACCTGTCATATCGCTGTTCGGTAAGTCAATGATTGTAAAGTCAGTTAAAATGAGATAATGTGGCCAATTCAGCCATCTAGGCTGAACTCTGCTCATGCCCCAAGAGACTCAGCCCTGGAGCAGCAGTTGTACCAGGAGGAGAAATCTCAGTCTGTCTCTGTCTGAAATTCTTTTAAACTCTGCTTAGAACACAAAACTCACCTTGTCAGAGAGTTCAAGCATGTAATGAAATACATACTGACTTATCCTCAACAGTAATAAACGGAAAATCATCTTTCATCATGAGAATCATCAGTCTTCAAAACAAACAAACAAACAAAAAAACCACCAAACTTGTTTCCCACTTTATAAGGGGGAAGTACAAGCAAATGGGACAGAAAATAAAAATACTACACATTAATAGATTATTTTGTACTTCATTCACCTATTTTTTACTCTAACTGCTGTAACTTCTCTGTGTGAATTACAGTTCACATAGTGCTTATATGAGTTTTCAGGGCAAACAATAAGGACTGACTTGTATAAACCAGATTTCACATACACTTTGCAAAGATTTACACACAGACACACACACAAAAAAAAAGTGCAGGAAAATATATATTCTTCTCTTAAATATGCATTCTGTCAGAAACATACAATTTTTGTTCTCACACAAACAAATAAAAAAATAATAAGACTACAGAAATCTGCCTGCTGGCCTCTTACTGAAAAAAAAAAAACCCTACAATTAACCACCCTCTTGTAAGCACACAGATTCCTGCTAATCCGCTTCTAACAATTGTTTAAAAATGCAGAGGATTTTTCACAATCCTGTAGAAATACACAGCTGTTTGTCTGTTTTTTTTTTTTTGTCTGTAAAAACAGAAGGAATATGTTAAATAATCAAAACCAAAATTCCTCTGAAATGGATCACTCTCCCACTCCCAGCACACATTACAAATTAATATTCACTCTGTGTGTATTTCCCAGCACATCTTCTGTGCAGTGTTCAAACAGCTTTTAATGAATCCTACACTCTATACTTATTCTCTGCAGTTTTCTTTTTATTTCCATAAAAGCCTATATAAGGTGTGTTAGGATGAGATAAGTTACTTTCAGAAAAGTAATTTCAATTATTACTAACAGTCTGTTCCAATGCTGTTCTATGGGCTTCAAAGAGAACTTATAAGAGCAAAGACAATGTTTTTCTCACTGTCAGCAACTGTAGTTGTGCAGGAATTAGCTGATATGAACCACCATAGAGAAGAAAATAGCATTTATATGGAGAGTGCAAAAGAAATGAGATGCTGTTACCTAAATTAGTTGAATTAAATTTTCATTGGCCTCACTGAATATTAATCACCCACATAATTTGTCTTCATACTGTAGCCAAAAGCTTCTCCAGTTATCACAGAACGCTGATCTCAAATTCCATTTATAACCTGAACATGAATGAAGCCATTTAATTCTAAACATGTGATTCATTCTGGAGAAAAAAAAATGTATATATTTGCCAACAGTGAAAGTATGCTGTGGTATTTATCAGTGTAATTTACTATCTGAACAACTCCTTCATAGCAGATTTCTACAGGAAAAGCTCCAGACAAGAGATTTTCTTTCTAAATACAACCCTTTCAATTTGAACATACAAACAGTGAAAAAATTTCACTGTTAATTTTTTTTTAATTTCTGCTGACTCACAAGTTGTGGAAGTTAGTACCTTTCTCATTCCTTTTTAAAAAGTTTGTTATGTGGTAAAATCCAAGATAACAATTATTTCTCAGCTTGCTTCTTAAGAAAGTGGTAAGTCTCCATAGAATGTAAGCATAACAGATGCTATTTACCACTCCTGCAGAAAAGACAATATTAAAGAAAACAGAGCAGTGCTTCAAATGCTGACCACAAACTCTATTCTGTTGAGCCTACTTACTTTTTAAAATACTGAAAAGAGTTTAGCTGGGTGTATTTATTCAATGTTGAAATACATTTCTACTAGCTACTTTTCTTTATAAAAACTCCTTTGCTGAATATATTTTGCAAAATAGACTTCTCAGCTTTGCAATGGCCCTTACAGTGTACTGTCATAAAGTAACAGAAAAGAAAATGTCATCTGTCTGTGCCACTTCAAAGGAACCTAGTCTTCTAGTCTTGGTAGAAATTAATTGTCTTCTATCAATCATAGAATCATAGAATCCCTAGAGTTGGAAGGGACCTTTAAAGGTCATCTAGTCCAACTCTCCTGCAATGAACACGTGCAGCTAGTTCAGGGTGCCCAGGGCTTGATCTGGCCTCACCTTCAAAGTCTCCAGGGTTGGGGCATCAACCACATCTCTAGGCAACCTGTTCCAGTGCCTCCCCACCCTCACTATAAAAGACTTGTTCCTTATATCCAATCTAAATCTCTCCTCTTTGAGTTTGAAGCCATTTCCCCTTGTTCCATCACCACAGACCCTGCTCAAGAGTCTGTCTCCTTCTTTCCTGTAGCTCTCCTTTAGATACTGAAAGGCTGCTCTCAGGTCACCTTGGAGCCTTCTCTTCTGCAGGCTAAACAGCCTCAGCACTTTCAGCCTGTCCTCATTGGAGAGGTGTTCCATCCCTTGGGCCTGTTGGAGTTCATCCAGAGGAGGGCCACAAAAATGGTCCATGTCTCTCCTGTACTGAAGACTCCACATCTGGACGCAGTAGTCTAGGTGAGGCCTCACTAGCACAGAGTACAGGGGCAGGGTCACCCCCCTTGGCCTGCTGGTCACGCCTCTTTTGATGCAGCCCAGGATATGGTTGGCTTTCTGGGCTGCAAGGGCACACTGCTGGCTCATGTCCAGCTTACCATCCACCAGTACTCCCAAGTCCTTTTTGGCAGGGCTGCACTCAACCCTTTCATCCCCCAGCTTGTATTGGTAGTGAGAGTGGCCTCGATCCAGATCCAGAACCTTGTACTTGGATTTATGATGTTCACCTGGACCTACTGCTCAAGCCTGCCTAGGTTCCTCTGGATGGCATCCCATCCCTCTGGTGTGTCGACCGCACCCCACAGCTTGGTGTCATCAGCAGACTTGCTAAGCGTGCACTCAACCCCACTGTCAAAGTCACTGAGGAAGATATTAAAGAGTGCCAGTCCCAGCACTGACCCCTGGGGGGCACCACTTGTGACTGATCTCCATCCAGACACTGAGCCACTGACCACCACTCTCTGGCCTTGATCCTGCAGCTAGCTCTTCATCCATCGAACAGTGCAGCCCTCAGATCCATATATTTGGAGAGAAGGATGTTGTGGGATACCGTGTCAAAGACCTTACTGAAGTCGAGATAGATGAATTCAGTGGCCTCTTCCCTTGTCCACTGATGCAGTGACACCATCATAAAAGGCCGCTAGGTTGGTCAAACAGCATTCACCCTTGGCAAAGCCATGCTGGTTCTCCCGTATCATCTCCCCATCTTCCATGTGCCTTAGCATAGCTTCCAGGAGGATCTGCTCCATGATTTTACCTGGCACAGAGGTGAGACTAACAGGTAAGTAGATCCTGGGATCATCCTTTCTACCCTTCTTAAAAATCGGTATGATGTTGCCTTTTTTCCAGTCACCAGGGACTTCAATTTTCCATCATCTAAATATATATTTATGCTTTAATCATCTTTAATCATAAATTACGTTGATCAAATCTTAGCACACCATGTTTCTTTGAAGGCCCTACATTCCAAATGATACATGTTCATTTCTAGACTTATGTCTCTTCATTTGTCTCCACATAAAATAATGTGCCACTTTCTAATCTAGCTCTGTTATGCTTCTGTGACATAAATTTAATTGAAAAGCCATATTACAAGTGCTTCCATTTTACTTACAATTCAACCAAATATTTTTTCAATTCATCTTTTGTTTTAGACTGTTCCCATTTCTTCAGGAGGCAGCAGAGCTGCTGGGATACACCCCAGTTCATATCAGAACATCTTAGGAAATATTAAAATTATCTTGCATCAGAAGCTAATTACTCTCTGAAGTGGAGAAATCTTCCTATACCATAAGCCAATATAGTCATCTCTGGACCAACATATCCATTATGTTTAGCGAAGGTTCTTCAAAGAAACATGATATAACTTGTCTTAACACCATAACTCTTCTGATGTTATTACAAACCAACACCATAGAAATATGCCTTCATTTCTTCTACAGCCCAAATTAACTTCAAACCAAATAACGGAGTGATGGCTAATAGCTGGTTTTCCTTTAAGCTCCATCAAGAGCCTGAAGTTATGCTGTAGTATACCTGATGGTTTATTCTCACTAATTTTATTATGAAACAGTACTTTTTCTTGATATAATCTTTTGCTTCAAATGCAAGAATGAGTTTTATTAAAATAGCAAATATTTGTGAAGGAGAGGTTTTCTTTCCTTTGTAAATGTTAATCCAAGGTCCTGAAACCAAATTTTCTTCTTTCCTTCTAGTTGAAGGAGATATGAAAAACAGGAATAAAATAGCATTCTCAATGAAAGACTGAAAAAATTGTTCCTGAATGCTCAGGAAATTATATTACATTAAGATTATAAGTGAAAATGAAACCACTAAGACAACATGAAAACTTACAATTATTTGCCTCATTACTTGATCTAATATTTGCTTAAAATTTTTAGGATGTCCTAATAACAGTGATTAAGGTCTGATTTTCTCAGTAACAAACTATGTGAAAGAAAATCATCCAAACCTTATCACAGCAAAGTTATGTCTCCTACTGACACAAAAGGTAGTTGCATAGTTAAAGCTCTTCAAAGGCTTTGAAAACATATAGCATTATAATAGCCCCAAAAAAGATCATGAACTTGTGTGTCATCTAAAGAGTTCTTTATAGCTGCATATCTATATTCCACCTTTCCACATCACACTTTCACCTATTCAGTGATATCAAGCACTGTGTCACACCACTCAAGCAACAATGTCTTTAGCTGTGTCTCATCGACATCAATCACATTCTTGCTTTTTTAGGACACCAGATAAAAATCAGGCTTTGTTCCCTCTACGAGCTTTTTTTTTTTTTTTTTTGCTTTTATGTTAATATGAGAAAAGAAAATACAGAAGCAAAGCAAAATTGTTCATCAGCTAAGAGTGCTGAAAAGAACGTATGACATTCAGTGACATTGAAAACTGTTTTTATTATCCCCATGTTTAAAATACCCTTCTTCTGTAACTCAGTAGTACATACCTGACACAAGGCACATTGCAGTCACTTAGGAATAGTTCCAACAAAATATACTCAAATGATTTATGTTAAATTTCCTAGGTTATGTGGAGGTATGGCTGAATATGTCGTCTCCATGCTTAGATTTAAAGGCAGGACAGATGTAATCACACTAACATTTGAATGAGATAGAAGTGAACTCACATAATGCAATCAAGTGCAGAAAATACTAAGACACCAGTAGGGAGAAGTAAGTATGAAAAAAAAAAATAAATTTGAAAATCAAACAGGTGGATAATGATAAAACCTAACTGTTCAGGTACCATTTAACTAGATTCGCCAATTCTAGTAGCTGGTTGCTAGATACCATTCTTAACCACCTCTATAAGAGAGATGAAGTGATGTATTTTTCACAGATGATCCACTGTATATTTGTTCCTACTTATGCCTCAAATTCCAGGAGTGATGCAGGCCACTGAACAGCACTCTGCCAGATCCTGGACGAGGACACACAAAAAAATATATATTCCCACAAAGGACTTTTAAACACTAGCTTAAATGTATTAAAATCTTTAAAGGAGCACCAAACATTAAAGAAAAATACTTTTATGTAAAAGAGAAGAATAAAGGTGACGCAATTTTAACAGTTGTTATTCACCCAAAGCAATCCAAACGCTTCAATGGATGTGATGAAAATTACGAAAATATGAGAAACTAGTTACTAGTGAGTAACCAAGAGGTTAAAAATATTATGTGCTCTGTCAAACAGTCTTGTAACTGCAGTGAAGATACAAGAAACCTGATGATTCAGCAACTTTCACTTAAACAGAACAACAGGTTTGAATATGCTCAAATAATACTGTTTTTCACAGTATGTTCCTTAAACAAACAGACTACAGCATAAGTATTGATCTGTTCCTTGCAATATGACATGAAGAGATTAAGACATTTATCCTGGCAAATTTATAAAGTTGGTATTTTATGCATGGATTTTTATTTTTCGGCAGCCGTTAAAAATTTCAGTTCTAGTATAGTAAATGAATACTTAAATACAGGGCAGTGGTATTTTTAAGGTTTGTAACTACCTTGGGATTAATTTGTGATTTCATATCTCATTCTAAATTTAGGAAAATGAGCTAATCAGAGAACACCTTTGTTTTAAAACAGTGATGAATTACTGCCATAGAGAAGTAAAGAAATACTGATTCTTAAATAAACTGTTCAGCAAACATGAATAACGTTCTCACAACAAAAATATAGTTCTGATCTTGTACAAACATAGATTACAGTTTGTTTTACAGAATAATTTTCTATTTCTACATTTATATACATTAATTACTTACCAATCATTCTCAAATACACAGGGCATTGATATAATCTAAAATATTTTGACTTTTCACAGCAATAATCACCTAATGAATTGACAGATAACGAATAACTGCCAACCACTGAAAAGTTAAAATACATGTATCAGAACACAACATTTTTTTTTTCATTGTTCCTGTAAGCATCTATTCGTATCAGAATATCAAATGATAGATACTCAGATTCATAATCAGTATAAAAGCATAAATGAAAATTTAGGTACACTATGTGAAAAGTGAAAATAAACTTATCTGTGAAATCCTATATTTTTACTTGACCAGCTTTGATATCTCTCAATCTATGACAATGGAAGGTTCTAAGGAAGAGTGTGCCATTTACTGAAGACTACAGAGTTAAATAAATAAATAAAGTATGTGAGAAAAGGCATCACTTACTGTAATGTGAATTCTGCCAGCAAACTGTAGTTGTATTTTAATTTCTTTTACAGAGAAGCTTTGTAAGCTTTCTTAAAAGACACTGTTTGCTTTAAACTACTCATGAATCAGTCAGTGATAAACATAAAAACCAAAGGCAAGACTAACCCTCTGTTCCACATCCAGTGGTTTTATTTTTCCCTACAGCAACACAAGTCAAGAAATCTTCCAGCTTCTGACAGAAAAGTCCTCAAATATACCCTGAAGTCCTTGGGTCAAGTTATTAGCAGGAGTTGAAGAAATGTCTCTACATCATTTTTACTGCTCCCCATTTGCCTCTCTGTAACATAACTTGTAAACAGTTGAGATCTCTAGTCACCCCAGAGGAACTACAAAGAGTGAAGCTAAATTTACTTAAAATGAAACAAAAAACATGGCAACAAATGTTGCACAGTGTAAAACAATCAGAGATGAAGCGTCAGCTGTCCCAGAACTAGGCTAATGACTCTTGACCAACCTCTAGCAAGCATTATCAGGAATCTGACTTTCTGCACATGAAGCCTAGCTATCTTCCATACAACAGAATAGAATAATTTTTATTTATTCCTTAAAAGCATTGTAAGCTTCTCTATCCTACCTGTTTTCATGTACTTTTCTTCAGAATTAGGAATTTTCTTCATTTCTTAATTCTCCTGTTTCACAGGGAATCATAGAATCTTAGAATGGTTTGAGTTGGAAAGGACCTTAAAGATCACTGAGTTCCAACCCCATGCAGTGGACAGTAAAACCTTCCACCCTGATCAGGTTTCTCAGAACCCCATCTAATCTGTCCTTGAACACTTCCAGGGCATCCAGAACTTCTCTGGTCAAACTTTCAGTTAGTAATATTTGCTAACTTCTTCTGGATCACTTTTACATACCTTGCTTTTAAGAATTCTCCTGCAGTCATGGAGAAAGAGGATAAAAAGTCTTCAAACTTCCCATTGGGATAATTGGTTTTTAGCTAGTCCTTTTCTTAGAAATTGACATTGATAGCTTTATAAGTTATACTTCAAGTAGAAAAGAGCAGTGCTGTTCTATATATATGTGATCCTGATGTGTTTCTTCCTATCATTCTTCGTGGCTAAACACTGAGATATTATCATAGTTTTATGATTTTTGTTATTGGTATTCCACATCATAACATCCTGTAGAGCACCGGGAGTTAAAGAGTTAATGCTTCAGTTCTGTGGATCGTGGATAGTTCTGGGTACCTGGTTCTCAGAAGAGAAGAACTGTATCTCCCAGAGGACTTTGCATTGTTCTGTTTCCGTTTTCTGCTCAGAGGGAAAGATAAAATCGTTCACAGATCACAAGATGCCTCTCCTTTTCCCTTTGTGCTCGTCCCATTCCCAGCAGTATCTGTGCTCTCTAGATGTCTCTTCAGCATTAGAGTAAGGCCTTTGGTTTTTGGACACTCTCATTTTATTTAATTAGCTTCAATTTCAATTATATTTTATATTATCTTGCATTCCAATATTATTTGTTTTAGTAAATTAGCCTTTCCTCCTCAGATCGTTGCCATTGTTTTGGTTTTTTTTTGGCCCATCTCCCCACCCTTTCCTGTTTTCCCCTTTCCTGGGCCATGGGTCCAGGGGTCCCCCTGCCCCATTAGTCACAGAACCAGGCCAAACCAGCCCATAAACTGTTGACAGATATGTAGACTTTTGTTATTGTTATTATTGTTAATCACATAATAATTCTCAATTACAGTTATTGTTGTTAATTGAATTTATCACCTCTTCTATTTCTGGTTTCAGAAAAGTGACCCCATGTAATTAGATCTGCAGATCAATGAAGACACAAAAGGAGGTAAAAACATGCTAGTAAACAAGTAAAACTGAACTTTAGAGTGAGGATGAAGAAACACTCAACATGAACATTATATTCCTCTGAGGTGAAGGACTCCATAAGTTGAGAACTTGTCTTAACAAACTACCACCACAACCAGAGTGAAGCCTCTCATCTTAGGACCCAGAAGAATGAGCATAACATTAGCGAAAGGGGTAAAAACCAGAACGTGTGCGTATATAACAATTTTTTAATGACATTGCTATTTTTTTCCTGCAACAATTAGATCTGTACTAAAAATGATTCAAGTTTTAAGATAACAATTATGTATAAATCCTCAGCACTTCTTACTTAGAATATATGCTTCTTCTCTGTTCATAAACAACATGTACTGTAGCAGCCCACGGCGTCAAGCGCTGGTGATACCAGCATGCACTGAGTCCTCAGATTTTCTTTGGCTTCAGACATACAGCTGCAGTCACTGGGTTCTGAAATTGTCTCCGGATGCACATATGTCTGTCATCCTGCCTGCTACTTCTCATGGTAATGCATGCTGAGGTAAATTGACTATGCAAAGCAAAGAGATGAATTCCACGTTGTCTCTTCTGACACAAAATTAATAACAGAATTTAGTTGTTTTAATGAATATGCAATTTGTATTTGAATTTCTTCATGAGAATTCTTTCAGAAATTGTAGTGTCTTTGTTGAAAGTCAGAATAGATCTGGTAAAAATGATGGGGTTGTTGTGTAAGCCTTCAGCTTTCCTTGTTGCTGCTGACTTTTACTTTCTTACAAAAACACAAAAGCTGCCACATTTCACAAATGTGCATATATAATACCAAGCATATATCAAGCAGAATAAATTTAAATCCCAAAAGAACAGAACATTTTATCAATACAAGTTGCTCTTTTCCAGATCAAAGTTCAAATCACTGATAGGGGCCATTAAAATCAAGCAATCATCATGTTACTCAAAATAGGATAGGAAACTCAAATTCCTCACAACAGGCTTTCATAAACCTGAAACAATTGCACATATTAACTAAAAAAAATTTCAATATGTTTTATATTTTCATTTTTTGGACCAAGAATTAAGTGGGGACAAACTTGCTGATAAAGGGATTTTCTTTTTTTCCTGCATTGAGGCCTTATCTCTTTCAGCACTAGTCTTGGATTGAAAGAAAGTCTCTTGCTAAAAACTTTCTTAACTATTAAATAACACCGATGATCCAGCACATTGTTACACATTTACCCAGTTGGGACAAACGGTCATTCTTTGGATTAGATTCACCCTTTCAAAATTTTATAGAAATTATCTAAATAGGACATTAACAAGGATCACCTCAGTAGCCTTCCTCTAAAAGTGTTTGTTTTCTGCCTAGTGATTCATTTTTGCCAGTGTCTAGGAAAACATCTAGTGCACATATTCCAGTACTTTTCACTTTGTATTCACTACTTCTTCATGAGAGGAGCAGAGGGGCAGCACTGATCTCCGCTCTCTAGTGACCACAACAGAACTGAGAGAATAGTACGGAGCTGTACCAGGGGAGGGTCAGGTTAGAGATTAGGAAAAGGTTCCTCACCAGAGGGCAATGGGCATGGAACAGGCTGCCCTGGGCAGCAGTAGCAGCTTGAGTTTTGAGTGGTCCTACGTGGAGGCAGGAGTTGAACTCGATGATCGTTGTAGGTCCCTTCCAACTCGGGACAGACTATAATTCCGTGCTCTTTTAACAATAATTGAAACATACCCAAAGATATTCCTGCATGCTCTCAGTAGGATTTCTTTACCTACACACTTCAGGAATTCCACTTCAATATGTTTACAGTCATTTGAAATTCAACAAGGGAGAGTTACTCAAAGTTTTCTCTCCTTGAAGTCATGCTAATTTCCTTCCCAAACCGTATCTATTCCAAACCGTATCTATTTTCCCAAGGTCACAAGCAACATCTCACATAGATAGTTGTGAGTGTAACATTTATCTGATCATCCGATCGCAAGCCAGTGAATCTCCAGTCCTTCTCTCAAGCATTTCAAGCAAACTCCAACAGCTATTCAGTCTTCCCAAGACTTGTGAAAACCTACTTATAAACTTTTTTGAAAAGAAATATGTCTTTGCTCAATCTTCCAATGCTCAGCAAGTGACAACCACCTACTCTCAAGCACGTTTTAATACTAGATTTCTGTTTATTACTTGGAGTCTGAGAGAGTGCACTCTGTAATCCCCGCTGTTTGACCTAGTATGAACCTCAAAATCATTTAATGACCTAAACTGAAAAATTATATTTTAGGTTTTAAGAGGGACATGGTTATTAGATGCTTAACTGAACTACTTACCATTTGCACAGACTGGCAACACTATGCATAGTTCAAGAAACACAAAGAAGTCAGAAAATTTTGTTGTAGTTCAAGTGAGTGTAGGTGATATCTCTCTGTAAGTGAATGACTATATTGCAGCATAATGTTAAGTTCATAAATACATAGGAGATCTGCTTAGCTAAATTATGCCTCCTATTTTATTATGGAGACTCACAACATCAGAGGTGGATATTTGTGGTACAGCAGTAGAAGTTGAACCTTCCCACCAATATTTCATTACATTTTGTTGCCATTGTGAGTTTCAGCATTGACAACAGCGGTTCACCTCCACTGGTGCAGATTTTTAGAAGTGCAGCATACAGGCTCTTGTTCATTGCTGGCAGAGACACATAGGTAATAGTGATGACTACTACTGAAAAATAGTAGTTTTGGTAGATGAGAATTTGTTCTATCAAATAGAGTTATTGTGCTCTTGTATCTGTTGTAGTTTCCAGGCAAATAAATTGGTTGCTCCGTAAGTAATGCCTCCAGTGTATGTGAAATATTGTTAGGCTTCTATTATTATCTCTTATGTAACGTAAGGGAATTTCAGAAAGCTACCTGATTCACAAATAAGGATAATTAGAAACAACTGTGATATAACAGGTTTGGCAGATGATATCTAAAAGGCTGCTGCCATGCACCCTTCAAATGAAAGCATTAGTCGTAGGGGCTTAAATATAACTGATATTGTAGCATCTGAGTCCAATAACATTTTTAGAAAAGCTCTCATACAGAACATTAGTCATACTCAAAATGATTTTATTGTATTATACATATATATGAAAATTGGAGTCAGTTTTATAATTGTAAACTAAATCTCCAAACTTCACACAGTACTACTCATACACTATTCCAAGCAGTGAGCTGAAAAAATCCAGAACTAGGATTTTGACTAAGAGCTTCTAGGTGTCTCCTGCACAGTAGAAATTTCAACTGGTGTTGAGTTTTATATCTGATATTATATTTTTACATGAAATTATGTAATAAAGGCATGCATAGCAGAAAACAAAAGTGTTCAGTTGTCCTATTGATTTTGAGCCCATTCTATTGTAAGCTGTAAATATCCATTTTTGCATTATTGACTTCAAACAGAATAATAATCCTGTTGTGGATGAAAATCTAGAAGATTAAGTGAAGTGTTATAATTACCATCGTAAGGAATATTAGATCCTGAGGTACAGAAAAGTTTCTAGTAAGACATTGACTTTACACCATTTCTAGACCAGCTCAAGAATTTTCCTTCTATTTCTTTTTTTTTTCCCCCCTAATGTCAGATATTTCACTTGACTCAATAATACAAATAAAAAATGTTATCTCCAGAAATGTGTACTTTTACTTTATGAAATTATTTCATTTCTTATGGAAACAAATAGAAACTGATACAACATGAAGAACAAAATCCAAGTATAATATAAAAAGTAAATAAAAAAGAATATAAATGTAGTCAGCAGTCTAAATGATAAAATGTCTTATTTTTGTTGATATATTTATTTCAATCTCAAAATTCACCTTAACATGTCACTATTGTCTAGAACAACTTAAATTCAAACAAGCGTCCATTTCTTCCATTTGTCATAGCAAGACATGAAGTACACTTATCTTCAGAATTGAGTTTTTGCAATATTGATGCATTTAACTACAATCAACCTAATTCCAAGTATCTAGGAAAGAAATCACATTTTAAAAACTACAGTTAACATCAAAAGTAGAATCAAAATTACAGAAGTACTGCACCATAGTGTGCAGAATCTTCCTGTTTCCAGAAGTAATGCCAAACAGTGCAATAGAAGGAATTACACGCTTACCTTACTTCTACACCTGCACACACTTGGAGCTTGTTTATGTAACACTCAAACTACTCCCCTATTTTATTACTACTCTCTACATAAAGCTGCCTTCAGAGGGATCAACCAACAATCTGTGAAGAGGTCCTCAGGAAGAACCCAAGTATTTTCTAGAGACACAGAAAGGGAGAACCAAAGAAATTGATCACACAGAACATAGTGGTGGTTTGAAACTTGCCACAAGGAAAAAATATTTACCACAAAAACAGACAAGAATTAGAAAAGATTCTACATAAAGGTTGTGCGTTCCTTTCAGTTTTCAAGACCCAAATGGACAAAGACCTCAGCCATCTTCTCTGAAGAGAGTGCTCTGAGAAACAGATTGCATTACTTGACCTCTAAATCCCACTGATATTCATAGAAGTAAAATTTACACGTAGACCAGGCCACATGTTGTCTCTTTGTCCTTACTTCCTTATTGGAATAATAATAAACCATAAACACATTTCTTTTGTTATTCATTTTGAAAGCATTTTGGCTGAATTCCTGATCTCATGAAAGTGGATGGGCAAACTGACTCTGCATGCATTGGACAAAGTTTAGTGGTTGTCAGGTAGGAATGGAAGTCAGAACTCTGCAGTTTTGATCACATGCATTCATTTGACTGTCACTGTAATTTTGGACTCACACTTTCACATACAATGGAATGGGTAAACATATGCCTACACTGAAGCACTAAGTGCCTACTGAAGGAGGGGACTGATAACATACTCAGCATTAGCTGTGAGGTATTAGCTCCAGTAGCAAATGATTCAGAAGTTCAGTGTTTATACATAGGTTCATCCCAGGGGATCTGACTAGAAAGCAGGAGCATCACCTTGTGAATAATATCAGGAAATACTTTAAATTCTTCTGGTTTCACATTCCATACCACATAGGAAACTATGAGAAAAAAAAAGTAACTGTCAGATTTACTAATGCTTCATCAAGGCTTTAATTTCTGCTATCTAAAGAGTGAATAATCTACGAAGTGTATATTAGAACTAAAATCTTGTTCTGAGATATTTCCCTCATAGCTGATGTCTGAATAGATGAGAATATAAACTGTCCTAACTACAAGACAAATGAAGGAATTGTCAGTGACTTTCCACCATAATACTTCATACAAAATACTGACATCTATCAAGCCTTTCGCAACTGAAGGTTTACTAAAGCAAAACTCTCTGTAATGTATTTCCTTATTCATTACCTTTTACCTCTACTTCAAGATAACTCTTTCATGTGGACAGTTCTTTGTGCTTAACATCTTAAATGGTGCAGAAACAGTGCAGATGTGAGTATTGGACAGCTCAGTAATCAGAACAGGAAAGAAAACAGGAGTGCTCAAGAGGTTTGATTTTTATTTAAGACTTATGAGAGCAAAAAAAACAAATTACTAGAGGAGAGAGAAACCCTTAAAATCAGACAAAATGCCAGAAGTAAGTGGGTACAGAATGTGCCTATGTCTCCAATAGATATGTTATCCTTCAGTGGATACTAATAATTATTTAGGAATTAAATCGAACCTGATTGAGACTACAGTCAAAATATGATTACAACAACAAAACTATTTCAGATGGGGATCTGAAAATTGAGAGGAAAGAAATATAACAAGATAAAGGAAGAAGAATCTAATGCAAGACAAGGATGATATCTAGGAAACTTTAAAAAAAAGCCTACAGAATCACATACAGATATTCAGACTCACAAAAGTTCTATTAAAATTAAGTCCAGTTGGAAAAAGTAGCAGTAAGTAGAGTAAATCCAGACTGCAGAAGGGCATATGCTGTACCAGTATGGTAAAAAATAAATAAATGAATCAGAGGTCTGCAACTCCTATAAATTATGAGTGCATAAAGCTTGGACAACATTGAGAGTTTTGAACTTGAACAAATACAGTAAAACAGAAGAACCAGTAATGATATATTATGATTTTGTAACATTGTGACTGTGATCACAAAACTTACAAGCATTTTATGTAACTGAGTTAAGCAACCAAGAAAGGGAAATAAAAGATACATGCATGTGAGCCAGACAAATGACAAAATTTCAAGATAAAGAATGAAGAACGATTGCAAATAGGCAAGAGTTCCTTCTAAACAATTAGAAAGAGTGACTGCTAAAAATCAAAGCCAGGATAAGCAGCATAAGGATTATGAGACCTTTTGGACTTCTCAATGACCTCTCAGACTAGCACCATTTACAATGCATGAGTGTAGTTATCAGTGTTAATTATTGAGCATCAACTCAGTGGTATTGTGTACTCAGAGCTAATTTATGTTACAACTGTTAAAAGTTAACTACTGAATGTGTGCAATAGTAATGATTAATAATACGTGGAAACTATCCATTGGTGCAGACTGTCATCACTCAATTTAATAAAAGCTGTTTTAAAATTTAAAACTGACTTCGTTTGTCAGTCTTTTAAACAATCCCAACAGAAGAATCTCTACTTACATAGATATATATATATCAGGTATTTATATTCAATTAAAACAAATAAGACAGTCAATTCCTTAACCGTAAGTAAATTTATTCTTAAATTAGCAGAGAAAAATCCCACCACATTTCACAGAATCACAGAATGTCAGGGACTGGGAGGGACCTCAAAAGATCATCTAGTCCAGCCCCCCTGCCAGAGCAGGAACACCTAGATTAGGTCACAAAGGAACGTGTCCAGGCAGGTTTTGAATGTCTCCAGAGAAGGAGACCCCACAACCTCTCTGGGCAGCCTGTTCCAGCGTTCTGTTACCCTTACTGTGAAGGAGTTTTCTTCCCGTATTTACATGGAACCTCCTATGTTCCAGCTTGCAACCTATTGCCCCTTGTCCTATCAGTGGATGTCACTGAGAAGAGCCTGGCTCCATCCTCCTGACACTCACCCTTTACGTATTTATAAACATTAATGAGGTCACCTCTCAGTTTCCTCTTCTCCAAGAGAAAGAGACTCAGCTTCCTCAGGCTTTCCTCATAAGGGAGATGTTCCACTCCTTTACAATACCTCCACTCCCATTTCCTAGCAACACACTGAGATAACGATCTACAATCTTACCTAAAACAGCAGCTAAAGTAAATGGTCTTTTGTGGGATTCTAGCGCTCCCTTAAAAAAAAAAATAGGCGCACAGTTTAGTAAGCAAAGAACTCAAGCATCATCTGGGGAGGGATGTCTAAAATCTGACAACAAACATGAAGCACTCACTAAAAGAGTAGTTTCCTGAACAAAGAGATCCCATCTGAGAATGAGATTAGTATGACTGTTAAGAAGATTAAATAAAGAAATAGTCATAAAAAATTGCAGTGAAATGATCTAAATAACCAATTTCAATACATTAGAATAGGAAAGGCAGGTAAATAAACGTAACAAAAAGCAAGTAGTGGATCAGTATATAGAAATGGATTAACTGGCAGCAATGAAGAAAGGAAGTACTCAGAAAAGGAATTAGGTTACGGGGACAATTAATAAGAGTTTTGAAGTGAAGCTCTCTAAGAAAAGAAAGTGTTGACAAGAAAAAAAAACTAAAAAGTTGTTTATACCAGCAGTCTGAACAGTGTAGTGCACGGGCTTGAAATAGGGGTGTAGAACACACAAAGATACACCAAATAGAAACAAAATAGAAAGCTCTAAAAAAAATAAATAACAATCAAGCAAAAACAAACAGACCCATGGTGAAATAGCAGTGTCACTACAGCATATTTAGTGAATGATAAATGCCTTAAGAACAAACAAAAGATATCCAGCAATTCTTAGAGACTATGAAAATGAGAGCAGATCTAGGGACAGAAGAGTCTGTCTGAATAAAGAAAAAAATTCAGAACAAAAATGAAGGAAATAAAGAAGTGTCATAGGCAGATGAGGTACTGGAACAGTCCCTGGCAAATAGCACACACACACACAGGACCAGGGCAGTTGCAAGGTATGGCCTGACAAAGTGATCAGGGCCCAACAACAGGTCCTGGCACTAATCAGCTTCCCAGGATGGCTTCAGGCTTGACTGTGGACTTTATTATACTTATTATATACTATACATATTATACTAAGAAACAGAAGCACTAGACATATTTCTATAAAGTTTCTGTTAGCTATTCCCCAGAAATGTTGTTTCCCCAAAGCACCACTGCACAAGTGGTAGCAATCAGGATGACGGAGGAGAGACTTAGAAGAATTATGAGGAGAGACTGAAGGAACTAGGGCTGTTTAGTCTGGGGAAGAGGAGGCTGAAGGGAGACCTTATTGCTCTCTTCGAATACCTGAAAGGTGATTGCAGCGAGGGTGAGGTTGGTCTCTTCTCACTGGTGACAGGACAAGGGGAAATGGCCTCAAGTTGCACCAGGCGAGGTTTAGGTTGGATATCAGGAAAAACTTCTTTACAGAAAGGGTTGTTAAGCACTGGAACAGGCTCCCCAGGGATGTGGTTGAGTCACCATCCCTGAGTGTGTTTAAGAAACATCTGCTTTTGGTGCTCAGGGACATGATTTAGCAGTGGTTTGTTAGAGTTAGGGTAACATGGTTATGTCACAGTTGGACTTGATGATGTTTAGGGTCTTTTCCAACCTGAGCAATTCTATGATTCTATGTCTCTCCATTCTGAATGTGACAAGTAATGCTTTATTTCCCAGGAAAATACTAATAGGAATCAAAAGGAAATTATTTCATACATGATTTTGAAGAGGAGGCTAAAAGACAACCTGATTATAGAAAATGATTCCACAAATGGCTAGAGAGTTTGAAGAGCCTGGCATTACCAACAGTACAGGCCCACTCTCCAAGTCAAATGTAGACTTCAAGCAACAGCTCTGTAATATCAAGGAAAGACACTGAATGAATAGAAGCTTAACAGCATAATTAATCTGAAGAAAAACAGATCAATTTCATCATAAGCCATAGTTCTGACATAACCGTTATCATAAAAACAGTTAGTTTAAAACAATAAAAACAAAAGTTCTTCAAAAAAACGCTTCAGAAAAAAGTCTTGAGGGTCATCAATTATGACAGAGTAGCAAATACAAGCAATCTAAGTATGTTCACAAAGGTAGATTGCACCTTGTCTGTTCCGAATACAAATACTCAGGTTGGCAATAAGGCAATATGAGTAACAGGTATCAGCATGAACTACCATTGTCAAATGGAAAAGAATTTGAAAATTATCAGGACTCTATTTTTCCCTTCCAGAATTCTGAAATAAATAGTATACTAATTTATCAAAAGTAGATTATGCTATTTTATCCTCATACTCTTTTTTTGATAAGAGAAGTGAAAAAAAGCACAAGAGGTCTTAAGATTTCAGTGGTTATGTGATACAACATAACATGAGAAATTATTATTTATATAGAAGAATATCTGAATTAGTGTAAGATTTTTTTGAGATGAGTAAGGAACTGATAAAAGAGAATAATGCGTTAGTGGTGAAAATTAAGGTAGAGAAAAATTACAGCTAAAGCACTTCAGGGACTTCTATTGGGATTTGTATTTTTCATTAACCTTGGCTCAAAATATAGGACTTTTTAATGAAAAGTGCAAATGACATATTTAGAACTATTGTCAAAGGGCTGAAATATCATACCTGGATAACTATGTAACCTTGAAAGAGATATTAGAGTCCTGTCTCCTACAGATCAATGAGTTCTTTTAGTTATTTATTCTGGAGCTTGATGTTCTTGCATAAGAACAAATGAAAAAAAAAAAAAAAGTGTGTGACATCTACTCCATAAACCCTATCTCTTTTTTTGCCATAACAGCCAGAGGGCTCCTCATATGTAACACTATCTACATACAAGTGCTGTTCCAAAAGCAGTGGCTCCTATTTTATTATGTCGGTCCACGACATCAGAGGTGGATGAGCACAGTGAGATGGTGAGTTGTGCATTTCAGCAGTGGTAACAGTGATGTGAAAGATGAAATATGTTCCAAACAGCCATGTAGGTTTTTACATGTGTGGCACACAGGCTCTCTTTCATTTCTGGCAAAAATGCAGAGCTAACGGTGGTGACTATGCTGAAGAAAAAAAAAAAAAAATAGTGTTTCAGAGCTGATAGTTTGCTCTATCAAACAATGTTATTGTGCTTTCCATATCTGTTGCAGTTTCCACAGAAATAAATAGAAGGCATTAGTTTTGGAGCGGTCTGCGTAACAGAACTCTAATGCTGTTCTTTATCCAACAACCAAATGTCTCCAAAGTTATGACATAAGATCCACAAAACCAGAGACTACACTGATAAGCATTTAACATGATAGGTATGTTTTCACAGGTAGGTTTATCAGCAGCAATTTTCACTTGATTTGGAATGCCCTTATAACAAAAAATGAACTTAAAAATAAAAAAAGGGACACAATAACATGAAAAACATCACTTACTAAATCACCGTTGTCACTGCAGGAGCACATTTCTTGGGACAATAAAACATTTGATTATTCTTGGTCATTTTACTTCAGCATGGTAGTGAAATGTTTCTGCTGAAACTGTCAGTTATCAAAGCGAACTTCTGATTAATTCTCATTACCAGATTATTTAGCTGCACTCTACAGAAAATTGTCCTTAATTCTATACCTAAATTCAATATTCATCTCAATTAGAAAGGAACAGCAATAAACACCTGTAGCATTTGCGCAAGGACAAATGAGGCAAATGTTGAGTGCAATGAGTATTTGTCTATTAGCCTTGTTACTCCATAATTTTCTCATATTAAAGCTTGTATCAGAAAGTGGTATATCTTAATAGCAAAGATTCCTGGAGCAAGTATGGAAGTGCATTTTTAAAAAGTTAACAAAAAACTGAAACGCAAAGACTTTCAGTAGGCGTCAAAAGTACATGATGCACATTAAAAAATGTATATTCTCTTCACATATATACTTTAAAAACTGAAACTATTTTTGCATATTTTCACAAAACTTGCAGGTCCAGAAAGAATTAAATGCTAAAAATAATTATTGATCTTACTTCCTCACTAAAAAAAAAAAAAAAAAAGCACAGATTTTGTGAACAACACAGCATTCTTTTTATTGTTTCTTTTGCCTTCTAACATTAATCCTAGGGGGAAAAAAAAAAAACAAAAAACAAAACTATGAAAGGCTCCTGATGGACAAATAGAAGAATATTAAGAATAGAAGATTAAACAAAAGAGGAGTTGTAGCTGAAAATATCATGAGGATTGGTGCTATGTTTTTCACTGTATTGCTAAATTATTATTTGATAGACTCTGTTGTAACGGCTTGCAGGAGAAAAAGGACTCCCCACTGAGTTAAGACAAATGTTAATATTGACACCTATATATGATGTCAACTTAATGCAAAGGGAGCTGGGGAAGTGTTTTTTTCTCCTCCTGTCCCTCCCACTACATCCTCCCTTTCCTTTTTATGAGCACAGTTTCATGAAGAAAAAAAAACCACGAAATTGAGATTATATAGTTATCTGCAAACTCTTCTTTTGAAATTTATCATCTCGTTATGCCTGTACGAGTGAAATAAAGAAGGACAAAGAAACTTTTAGATTATTTTTAATTTGTTCTCAGCCATATGCAAGCTGTGTTTATTCACAATTGGTAGAAGGGCAATAGCAGAACACTAATAACAAAATACTTCCATAGTATTCAGTAGGCACTGAGGCTACATTTATCTTAATAGACAAAATGATTAAACAGCCTTGTCTCTACCCATAAAGAAAAACTCCCTGTCTCCCAAAATGCTCAAAGGGCCTTGTTCAAACTAAGAATGGTCCCAGGCCCCTTTTACCCCCAGTCATTCTCTTGGCAGAAGCACATCAGAAATATGAGTTATTAAATGTTATGAAAATGCCAGTTACTTGGGCTAGGCCCTGTTTAGGTAACTATTACATACATTGTTTGAGATAGTTAAAAAAAAAGTCTGTTTTCTGGCAGTGCCTCAACTAACTTTCTGAACTTACAATTGATGTTAAAGACAGAAGATTACAAATAATCTCCAGTGTGACTGGAAGTCTATAAAAAGGTCTGATTATTATTATTTATTAAAATCAATGACTACACAAAACTTCTTTGGAGAATTCACAGATTGTTCTCTTACTTAATGCAATAATTATATTTATTAAATATTTATTGCATTATTGCAGGACTCTTATAGGGGAACTAGCTAAAAATAACATTTAATTGGAAACAAGAGAGCAATAGTCACTGAGGAGGATATCTGAAAGAAATAATAGTTATCAATGGTTCATGATGGGCAAAACACAGAAGTACCCACAAAAAAAAAAATTCAGTGAGAACAGAAAGATAGTACTTACTAAGTTTCTGTAACTGCTACCTGACACAAAGAAATAATACTGCATTCATTTTGGAAGGGGAAGACTGAAGCAGTAAAAGTCAGATCAAACACCCTTTGTTCACACAAAGCTGACACTAGTGTTAACAACAGACCACCAGAAATTGGGAGCATGCAAGTGACTTGAATATATCATAAATAAATTCCTTACACATTTCATCCATATAAGCAGCAAACTAATTTAGCCTAAACTCCTAGACTACTGAAGCGTGGAAAGTTCATAACAATGAAAAAGTATGTTTACATTACATATTCTGAAAAGGGAGACAGTACTACCTCTGATTTTAAAGAGCACCAACTGATTATCTGCCATGCTTTAACATACAGTATACTGTTCATTGACTGAAAAATTAGTTATTGTTCAAAATAAAATACATTTAAAATATGAAACTTACCTGAATGCAATAATACATATACTGAGTTGTAATGCTATAATGTGATGGAAAGTACAGCTATAATAGCAGGGTGACACAATCCTAGGCTGCAGCAAATGAGAACAAGCCATAGTACAGCAGCTATAGATACAGAAACAAAGAAAATTTGCTTACCTCTAGAAGGCCTCTGACAGGCAAGAATCTTCAGCAAGATACCCTTACCTCCCCCCCCCGCCAACCCATAAATGAGGTCTGGGAAGGGCTGGATCTCGGCTCCACCTCTTCCGGTCACTCTGGTGCATTGCATGCACCTGTGCTCCCCTGGGTTGGCCCTGCCTTCCCACCAGGTGCTCAATCACTGGTTCAAGCCGTGATTCAGCATTTCTGCTACATGAGTGTTTAAGATAGCCTGTTTTATTTTTCATGTTTGTTTGTGTTACTAAAATATGACTTGATTTTCAATTCTTTACAAGGTAAACAGCAACCTTTGGCTTAATTTTTGTACTTATAAGTATTAAAAATATATTTTTAAATAATTATTTTTATCTATTAAAAAAAGATGAAACAAAAAAATCACCACAGATTCAGAAGAGCTGATATTGTTGAAAACTTAGTTCTTCAGTAGTGTTTGCTTTCTTTAACATGATGTTTTAACACTGATTCCAGTGTTGTGATCATACTGAAACAACACTGTAGCTGCAGGGATAACACTGCATGGTATGCAATATGTTTTCCTATATCCCAGGAAGAATCATCACTTTTCCAGATAGTACTACTACATGTACAATACTTCTCATGAGAAAGTGCAGTCTTTTTCTTTGGATTCCATAGCATATCAATAACTGCAAGAAGTGCTGTAATTTTAGATAATCTAACTCCCTTTAGTGAAAATAATGTTTGCAGTACCAGTTTTGGCAGTGATGTAGCTGAAACACTACAGTCTTATTGCAAATATAGACATGTAATCTTCCAAGAAGGAAAAAAAGTGTTCCCTTTTTAAATGCCAATTCAAATATTATTCAAGTTACAATATACAAAACTGATTAGCTAAATCAAAAGAGATATTGATTAGAAGTCAAGACTCAGTAAATTAATATGACATTTTAATATTTTATTGACTAGCAACCTACAGTGCAAAAAGCAACCTAATTTCTCCTACACTAAAGTTATATAACATGTAAAACTTAATTATTGTTTTTCAACTCACCTTCTCTCTTCTGTCCCAGAGAGGGATCTGGTTATCTAGTTTTTCACCAAATAAAACAGGCTGGTAGCCATGTTGACAAGGGGAGCCATGCCTCCAGATCTTTCTCCCTTCAAAGACTCAGGTTTAAAAGGAAATAAAACAACTCCTTTTTTCTTTTTTTTTTTTTCTTTTCATTAGGCGCTGCTAACTTCAAAAACAGTGTATGATAAAACAATGTATACTTTCAGCAAAGAACCCCTTAAGATAGAGTCAAAAACATATAGATGTGTAACTGTTATCAAATGATCTCTTAGTAATACAGAATTTGAATTAAAACTCACCTACAGTGATAGACTTCCTCATTCCTTGCCATCTTGGCTATGCTAATTGTGTTCAGAAGTTTTAATTCAAGACTTTTTCTAACTGGATTTATTTAAAACAAATTTTATTTTAAGCTTAAAAATTGTCTTATAATTTCTACATTTTTTTCTCTCTTAACTGATAACATTTCAATGACTATTCCTCATCCTTGAAAACACACAATGCACATTGCAAACTCATACGTACTTGGAAAAATATCCTCCTATGTAGCAAGCAGCTAAGTCCATCATCATGGAGGGTATTAGAAGCAAAAGATTTAAGACTAAAGTCATTATCAGTCATATCAAAATCATTATGAGACAAGAAGGTTCTTCCATGTTTGCAGTATTGCCCTGATTTTCACCGCTGTAAGAAACTTAACAATTTATTTCATGGTGGTTCAGAAAACATGTGTTACACTTTCTTCACAGAGAAAAATGCTAACACATCCTCCTCAACAACTGAAGAGCCATCTGGAAGGTGAGACTTGCACTGTAAGCTTGTTCATCTATGAGTTGCTCTTTCTTTATATAGATCTGCATCTGCTTCACGACTGCTGAGGCAGCAGCATCATCATCAGCCCACTGAAGGTCCCTGAAGACCTTCACCTCAACTAATCTTAGTGGTAGGTTTTATTTTAAACCCCAGAAAGAGTGCCAGTTGGCAGTGTTTCACTACACTTCAAGTCATTTGCTTTCAGCTTTCCACTGTGGTCCTGAAGATGAACAACTTTGCTGACCTTTCCAGCAGAAAACTGCAGAGACACCTATTGATTCCTCTAGGCTGCTGACCAACATGGTCTGTGACTTGCTAACCAGTCCTCAAGAAACCGCACTTCTTATTCACCTCTCTCCATCAACTTGAACTCTGAAGTATGGACTGAGTGATAGCACTCAGTTTCAAGTTTATATGACACATTTTGTATGTTTTGCTAGTTTCCTAATAATAATAATAAATAGAGAAAAAGTAGTTTATTAATCTATACATATATAAGGTGTAGGTTTTAATGTTTTTGTTTTTCACGCTGGCTTCACTTCCTACATATTATATCACATCAGGAAACACATGTTTTTAGTTTATTTCCTACAAAGGTCATGAATGTCACTTCTGAATGTCACCTGCTAGGTGAGTAGTCCAGGTTGGAGAATAAAAACTTAATTGAAATTGCTAAGCTGTTTTCCAAAATGCCAAGATGTAAGCCATCTTTTTGCAGTTTTATCAATTTCACTTTCAGAAACACTGAATTAAAAAAATTTAAACCAGCAATCTGGACACTTATAGAAATTTAGCAATATAGTAATTAGTTCTCTTTTCCAGGAATGTATGCAAAGAAGGCTGTTACAAAAGAATTCTCATTCTTTAGGTAAGGAAACATTGCAACAGCTACAAAACTTATTTTTATAATGATCAACATCTTTCCAATGTGAAATTTTCCAGCAAAATCACTATCCAACACCCTTTTGGCTTCTCCCCCTGCTCGCAACAACCTTTTACATATTTCTTGCTTGGGAAGCTTCATAAAGATAACTGAAAATATACACCAACTTTTTCAAAAACTACTGAGGTGAACCTCTGTATTTACTTGCAGTGATATCTTCAGCTGTCCTACTAATGTGACATCAAACAAAGCACATGTTTGGATGAAGTGCCTGTTTCCAAACTGGTTAATGAGTGGTCTGGGTCCACAAACTGCAATTCCTTACTACCTAGCAGTTGTAGATCTGCTGCATATTCTCCAGTTCTCTTTCAATAATGACATGAGAGTAAAAAGTGGAGACTTGAAAATAAAACTCAAAATTTCAAAGATTCATTATGAGCAGGATTATCCGAATTTTCCCCTAGAGAGGCACAGAATGGATAATGAATGTAAGTGTCAGATCAACTTCTAGATTTAGTACAATTAAATCTTGCTTGACTTAAAAAAATAAGTGTCAGGTGAATCATTAGTGTAGAAAGTAGAACAGTGAACTCTTGACATAAATAAAAGACATAAGTGACAGTTTAGTTAGATTTTGAGCATATATAGGGAAAAAAATTTAAAAAAACTGCATGAATTCAGTGAAACAAAGAAAAATGTACCTAGAGAAAAATGTTTGTTGATAATATAATTTGAAGAGAAGCATATCAGAGACTACTTTCTATTGATACTAAATTGCTAAGAAAGTTTTAAAACTCAGAACATAATCACTGAGGTCCTAATTCATCACAGAATCATAGAATGGTTTAGGTTAGAAGGGACTTTTAAGATTAGCTCCAGTGCCCCTGCTACAGGCAGGAAGATCATCCACTAGACCAAGTTGCTCAAAGCCCCATCCAGCCTGGCCTTGAATGCTTCCAGGGAGGGAGCATTCACAGCCTCAATGGGCAGCCTGTTCCAATGTCTCACCACACTCAATAGTATAAAGAATTTCTTCCTAATATCTAGTCTAAATCTGCCCTCTTCAATTCTCACAAAAGCTTCTGAAATATCACTGAAGCTTCATAATTTTCTAATACCAACAGAGCTTTGAGAAATATTGGTTAAATACATCGAGTAAAATAGTTTGAGAACTTAATAGAGAGCTTTCCATTTTTGCCAACATCACTAATCTATTTTCTCTGCATTGTTCTTGACCTTACAGACCATCAATGAGTCATTGGTAGAAAACAAGTTGTAAATACGTTAGGAAAGAACACTGCACTACTTGTCAAATCAGATTGTTAAATTACTACCTTCTTAACGCTTACTCATTTCCTAAGGTCTTCCTTTGCACTGTTGCCTTGGTCTTGTATATATATTCCTTCATCAAAAAGAACAACACAAATGTTAACTTGCACAATCCATTAACTTTTAAAAATGTATTCTCCTCTTCACCTATTTTTCATTAGAGTTGTAACTAAGTTAAAATTGCTGCATATTCAGTTTTCATCTTTAGCTTCCTATAATCAAAAAAGAACTACCTTCCCCTTTCTATCCCTCTCAGAGACTCTAAGAATCTGCCAGATATAGGTGAATGGGTGTTCAGGAAAGTACAGAACAATTATCTAGCAACAGATATACCTATTTCCCACAACCTTCCATACAATTGTAAATGTTGGGGTTTTCTTTAGATTATTCAGTGTATAGTTAATGTCTCTGTATAGAAGACTAGACTGAAATTTAAATAACCTGATAAAATATATTTTAAAATATATTACAGTCTTTCAAATCAGATTAAAATCTCATATTGTCTTCATTACATCATTTTCTTTATTTAAGATCCCTAAAAGGCATAGTTACATGAGAAAAAGCCAAATCATATATTATTCTTTCTTACACACAGAGAACCCAGATAATTTTGGATCTTCTTACACAGTGAGATGTCTTTAGTATGCAGAAGCAAAAAGAACTGGAAATACTCATGCAATTACAGATGGTGTCGTAGGCAAGTCTTTTAAAGTGTCTGTATTTCACAGTGATCCCTGGTGCTCACAAATCTGAAAATATTTCCCATCAACAAAACTTGAGTCCACAGTGGATATCAGCAATTTACCTTGATAATCTGTGACTTTCTCAGCTGCAATTGACATGACACAAAACCCACAATGAAGATAATGAGAAAGCATTTCTGGAGCAAATTGCAAGTATAGCGGACAGCTATTCTCTTATACCTACAACAAAAGCAACAAATTACAGAGCAGCATTCAAGACTACACACACCAGGTTTGCAAAAGGAAAGGATCCAGCCTCCCTAATAGACCTATATTACCAGAAGCATTTTATGAGATTCCTCTGTAAAATAATAAAATATGCAACACAGCAAACAATAAAAAAAACCTGTGACATCTGCATAAACTACTTCCTTTCTCTTTTCTGAATCCTCCTTTCTCTCCCTGCAAAGGCAATTTCCAGTTTCACTTAGAGTTGAGCTGCATGAAATGCACTGTGGTTGTTTGGAAGACCATTCCCTTAACTCCTCTTGACTTCTTGGTGGCATGAATTAATTCTGGTCACTATCTTTATTCTTCAGGATGTGGAAAATCCTTATGTGATAATTCTTGTGGAAATTTCAAATAATATACAGAAATCAAGAAGGGCACATTTAATTGCAGGTGTACTGAACAGAAAATATTTGAAACATGAGATTTTATGTGGAAACAAACAAAAAAGAAGCATCACAGATTATCTGAGGATGAATAAGGAGGACCAAAGAGACCAGAAAATAAGAAAAAATCCATAAAAGCATTTGAAGCACTAAAATAAATGATGAGACAAATAAAATTATTGGGAGGAGAGACAATTCTCTCTTTCTATGAACTGTTTACAAGTCAAATCTAGGCAAGGTGAAGTAAAAGGCAGAAGATCAATTCCATTTCAATTCCAGAAAATGAAGCAACATTTCAACTTGCCATAAAGCACTTGCTGTTAATTGCCATTATTGATCATTTCAGTTCTGTACTTGCCTTCCAGATCTCCTCTGATACTCTTTGGCTCTATAAAATGAGACGTGCTTTGGTTCTTGCATTCTTATATTGAAACTACACCTCAAACTTCTAACATCTAAATACTGCATCTACCTCACAGTTCAGGTCTTCTTAGCCCAACTGTTCAACTTCCTTTCACCAATCATGAACAATCATTGCTAATTCTATTTAGAATAACCTGGCAGTGAAAATAGAAGGAAAATATTCTGTTCTCCTTCTTGTTGGATTGCTCTACCCTGAAGATTGATGTCTATAGCAAAATAAGTTGACAGTCAGTAATGACATCATTTTAAGAAAGTTATTCTTCAATGCAAAACTGCTTTGAATCTTTATGAATGATTTTACTTATTTCTAAACAGTAACTAAACTGGAAGGCTGAAATGCATTTTCCTAGACTATTTCTAGAAATCAGAGAAACTCAGAGATGTCAGAACTATTGCACACTCAGGGACTTTCTAAATATTTTAACACACATCTGAGGCAGAACCTGAGTTTAAACATATTTAAGAGATCATTCTGACAAACAAGAAGTTACTGACCTGAAATTTATATATGTATCTAAAGCCAAAGGTTCCAAGAGCTCCACAGCAAATAAACAGGACATACAGGATTCTTGTATCTGCACTAAAATTCACAAAATATTTATTAACTTTATGGAGAATGTTTGTATAAATAGGGCACACTAACATCAGTTCTGAAGGTACCTAAATACATGCTAAGCTACTTGAATAAAAATGCTTTTTTGAGTTGCAGACAAGATAAAAACAACAACAACAACAACAACAACAAAAAAACAGAACAAAGACTAAAAACAAGTCACTGTTCAATATATACATCCAACTTTTAGCCTATATTAGTTAGAGACAGAACACCTTAATGGTTAGATCCAGTTCAGCAAAGTAAGATAGCACTTGAGATAATACTCAAGACTAAAAAAAAAAAAATTATTTATTCCCACATTAAAGTTAAAAATAAGTATAATTTTGAGTGATAGCTTTGAAAATACAGAGTAAATGAGGGGGGGAAATAAACAACAGTCAATTTTATAAATCTCATAAAAATAAGCAGAATTAGGCCTTACTCAAATTCTCATACCAGAGTACAACAAGCACAATACAAATACTGATGAAAATATTGTTTCAAGACCTCATTGACATTCTTACCAGTAAAAAACTTTACTTTTTAAGTATTTGAGAGTTTTTATTTTTATTTTCCACTAAATCCAAAATGCATACATCCACCAGAATTTGACGTGTATAGACTCTAACCTTTGTTAGTTCAGGGTCAGTCTACTTAAGTGAAGAGTCAGGTAAGGTTTGGTAGATTTTTCCAAAATAGTTACATCTCTCAAAAGTTATCTTTGGCTCAGTGCTGATATTGGCATGTCATATGCTTATTTCACACCTACATTTTTCTCCATTAATAGGTTAAGAAGGACTCCAGATTTGCACTAAAGTTCTGAGGTGCAAAGAGCGTTTCAATCCTCTAGTTCTTTTTGATGGCAGATAACCCATCAAATTGAGGCCATACTAAACTCAAATTGCATGCTTCATGCTTAAATCATAAGTTGCTTTTGCTGTGAATGTCCATACATAACCTAAAAGTAATATGTCTCATCTCTGGTTCTGTATCAGAACCAGAGAATTTCAGTTCATGGTTGCAATAATAAGAGCGTGAAATCTAACACACTGATATGGCGTATTTTCAGAAAAGCTTGGATTTTACACAAAGGACTTAATCATGACTAGATTCCTTGTTAAATTAGCACACTGTATGTACAGTGTTCTGTTCTATTAAGGTTATTCCACTTAGGCAATTTAAATTCAGTTTAAAAATCAAGTATGATCTTTCAAATTTATTTGTAAATTAATAACAGTTGCATACAAAAAAAGTGAATTCCAATTTAAAAAATTCTATTCAAGTCATACAGTGGTGTATTTCATTTTTACTAGTAATCTTTTAACATCAAAGACAACATAACCATGTGTTCAGGTTCTAGTTGTCTTTATCAGAAATCAGAATATGCAGATGCACCTTCTTCATTGTACAGGCGGTGAAACTCAATATATTTAATAAGTTGATACGAGGACAGCATTCCCAGTTCTGCTTTCATTGTCATACAAAATGCAGTGTATGCAGTGCAGAGATACCCAGCAAATTCAGCATCAGTAAACCAGGAGAGTATTTAAAAACAGAAATAGATTGCATAGGCAGAAGGACTGCTGATGTCCCCTCAATGTCTTCACTTTTTGTTGCTGTCTAATGCACAAACTTAAATTTATGATTTTTTCCTGCACAAAAATAAAATTCTATCTCTACATTTGTGATTCCAGAACAAAGTAAAATTTTGCCGTACTACCAGTATAAATGAGTAGATATGCTTACAATTTCCATTTAACTAAAATTGTAGAATGGTTGTGACATCTATGAGGACACCACTTGCGTGCAAGAAAAATGCAATTTTCAAGCTAGTCAGTGCCAATCTGATTTCTAATTTATTCATCTAAATTTGGTGTTCCATAAGCGTGCAGATATATAAGTGTATATCCTGCTAGTAGCAATGAATTTCAAGAGCTTTTTATTTGAAATATGTTTCTTCCGTACATCAGAAAACCAGCTTCTCCTACATTTAAGATGAAAATGAGCTACATTCATGCTTCATAAACAATAAAGAACTTTACTCTTAAAGAGTTTTATTTTTATTGGATACATATCAATTACCATTGTAATCCATGTACTGAACTGTTCTCTTGCACTTCAAAAGAATGAGAAATATTGTTTTCCCTGTTTTCCTGCTACACTGCAAGTTCTCTTAAGAGCTACTCCGTAACACAGAAGAACAAGGTTAAATTTCTCATTAAATATTAATTCAAAACTTAGCTCCTGAATAAAATAGTTCCTGATTCTTTAGCAAATTTATACTGTGCCCCTGAGGTACGACAGCATGCTTAAACTAAAATTAGCATTAATACCTTTCTGTGCATGTATTCGTATACATATTAATACATTCAAGTTCTTTAAAATAGAAGTGTATCAAGTTCTATTAGTAAACTAATTGCAGTCCTGATCTAGCTCCCACTGAAGAAAATGCACTTTTTTATTGATTTTATCAGGAAGTTGACTGAATTGTAAGTATTGGATAGATTACACTAAGATTGTAAAATAAGAATAATGAGTGAAATAAGAATAGTGAGTGAAAATCTGTACTCATTTATTATAGATACTGACAATGTAGACTCTATATCTTCTTTTCCTCCTCAAGGAAGTGTATTGAGATCCAAAATACTTTGTTTTTATTTTTGAATTGTGAACCAGAACTTATTGTGGTTATGACAAATCTCTAATTCAGCTTATACTGCTTTACTTACTTTAGTTCTATCTGCATAACACAGCGTAAAACCATTCTCCATGAATAAGCTAATACTTCCAATACTTTCATCCTATATACTTCCATTCTCCATGGAGTCTAGATTGTCCAAATTATGTGATCTGCATGGTGCACTACAAAGAGTCAACGTCTGACTTTCATAGATAAAGATGGAACTGAGAGAAGTGATGAATATTATATGCATGCATCTGCTTTCTGCCTAGAGACAGGAATGGTAAAATCCAGGCTTTCAAAATGTGTTGGGGTGACTTACAATGTTCTGAAGTTTGTAGGTTTTTCTCTATGTGACCCTAGAGAAACAAACATCAACCTTGTTTTATAAACACCCGCAGGAACGTACATATTACATACACACTCCAGAAAGTGAGGATTAGAAAGAAAAAGCATCTCTAATGATTGAAGAGAATAAAAGCCTTTAGTGAAAAGGTGCAGAAAATATCCACTTCTTATATTTTTCTCTTTTTCCTTTGCATCCTGTGAGACACATAGTGTCTCCTAAGACAGAAGGGAAAGACAAAGATACTCTGTAATTCTTACAAGATAATTTAATAGCCTATTGCTCAATGCAATTAACTTCCAAGACAATGATTTTTCACCTATTACAGCTTAAACATGTCAAACTAAATTGTATCATTACTTCTGCATAAACAACTCTGCCATTCTCACATTCCTGATTTCTAACATCTAGCAAACTTGCATGGAATGTGATATGAATTAAATGCAGTAGGTGTCCTTTAAATGTACTAATCACTGTTTCATTAAGTCATAAATGGTAGTAGAACTGCCTAGATGCAGTTCTGCCCTTGTACCATGTATCAGCAGCTCCTACCTTTCTTTCGACAGTGAGGAACGACGCTCAGCTAAAACAATGTCTGAAGCCAACATCCAAGCACTCAGTAAAGTTAGTATCAGGGTCCATTCAAAGACATTCTTTCACAACTGCACTTCCTACCTATCCTGCTTTTATATCTCTGAGAACAGCGTATTGCTAAAGTATGAAAAGAGGTGGATAACACTGTTCAGCCCCACAGCCATCACCAAAAAAAAAACAAAAAAAACCCACAACTTCTCATAGTTTTCCTATTACGTCAGGGATAGAAATTAACATTGTCTCGAGTCTTCTGTTTCTTAAAGGAATTTGACCTCAGTAAGAATTACAAGACAATGCACTTTATTTCCACACTGACCAATTATATATTTCCAATGTTTCCATATTCCTGTAAAAGGAAAAGATTATTGTTTTTAATATGGGAAACTCTCAAGTTCAGTTACTAATTTTAATGGGATTATATTAGAAAATAGTTTATTTTAAGGTCATTCTGAGAGCTATGAGAGAAAACAGGGGAAATCAAATTTCTACTCCAAAAGCCCGTTTCCAGCAGAATTTTTTATTCGCTCATGTTTAAAAAAAAAAAAAAAAAAAAAAAAGTGGCAGATGCAAGGCAAGAGCATCACAGTTCCATCACTGTCCACTTGAGAAACAGTGATTCATTATCACTGTACGTTGTTATTTACAGTGGCTCAGACAAACTTCCCCGTGTCCTTGAAAAGATCAGAATTTACCTCTCAGTCTCTGAACAGTTAACTACAAGTAATTTTAGGGTCAGATTAAAATATTCCATATGGATTCCTGTCTTGTTTTACCTTGTAAAAGGTAAAGGTTTTTCTTGTTGTACCTTGTAAAACAATGTAAAACAAGAAAAGAGCACAGATGTGTGTGTACACATAAAAATATATAACATATATATGTAATACATATTTAAGTGCATACAAAATGAAATAACCTACCATTTTATAGTATGTATTATGTACAATCACATATAGAAAGATAACAACGTTAGATTCACTACTGGCTGGTTGTGGTTAGGTGCAGATATGTGATTTCATTCCCTCTTCTTGGTCCTAAGGCTGCAAGATGGAGCAACCAATTTCAATTTCTAAATTGGAGAGGGAATAAATTCCAGATTTCTACAGTTTGCTGAGATTTTAAATCTTAAAATTAAACAAAAAGTAAAAACAAAATACCTTAATTTCCAGTGTCACAAGTAGTGCATAATCGTAACTTTACATCCTGTTTCCTTTGAGTAAAACTTGAAATTGGATTTAAAAAAAAAATCAGTCAATTTCCTTTAGTTTCAATTTAACAAACAGAACAAGAAGAGTAACAGGCTTACACTGAGTAGAAATGTTGTAACTATTTGTTTCTTAAAATAAACCAAGTTATTACTCCTACTGAAAAGAGTAGTATAATTAACCTCATGTTAATCAGGAGGGTAAAAATTAATTCATCACATATTATTAAATAAATATTCTTTTATCTACTAGCAACTTGGCTACAGACACTATTTTTCTTAGTACCTTCTCTCTGCAAATATTTCTTGAAAAATACTCATTTCTGAGCACCGAGTTTTTAATTCAAGGACTTTTTTTTTCTTGTCTGGGTATAGCTACCACATGGGAAGCTTGTTCTTTGAATGAATGACAGTAACTCTAGGAATCACAATCCCACAGTGACTACTCCAATTTAAAAAAAAAAAAAAAAAAAATCATGGGAAAGAAGTCTGAATAATTTTTCTGAACTGATTTTTAAAAGCATTTAAATGTACATAGCATATTTTTCAGGGCAAGGAAAGGTTATTCACTATAACAATTTGTAGATTACACCAAGTTGAGCAGAACTGATAACTTGCTTGAGTGCTGTGCAGAGGGATCTGGATCGGCTAGAGTGGGCTGAGGCCGACTGTATGAAGTTCAGCAAGGCTCAGTGCTGTGTTATGCACTTGCATCACACCAACCTCATGCACTGCTGCAGGCTTGGAGAAGAGTGGCTGGAAAGTTGCCTGGAAGAAAAGGACCTGGGAGATAATGGTTGAACATGAGCCAGCAGCATGCCCAGGTGGCCAAGAAGGTCAATAACATCCTGGCCTGCATAAAAAATAGAGTGCAGCCAGCAGGACTGGGGAGTGATTGGTCCTCTGTACTCAGTATTGGTGTGACTGTACTTCAAGTGTTGTGTTCAGTTTTTAGCCCATCACTACAGAAAGAAGGTTTAGTTGACTTTGCAGAGACAAGCAACAAAGCTGCTTGTTGACTTGTGAGGACCAGCTGAGGAAGCTGGAGCGAAACAGTCTGGAGGAGAGGAGGCTGAGAGGGGACACCATTGTTTCCTACAAATACTTGAAAAGAGATAGCAGTAAGGGTGCTGTTGGTCTCTACTCTCAGGTGACATGTGTTGCACAAGAGGCAACAGCCTCAAGTTGCATCAGAAGAGGTTGAGATTGGACATTAGGAAGCATTTCTTCACTGCAATAGTTGTTAGGTATTGGAACAGGCTGCCTGTGGAAGTGGTGGAGTCACTGTCCCTGAAGGTATTTAAGAGAAGTGTGGACGTGATACTTAGGGATACATAGGGATGTGGTTTAGTGGTGCACTGTGTGATGGTTGGTCCTAAGGGTATTCTCCAACCCACACGATTCTATGATTTTGGATGGATGAAGCAACAGATGTTATAGGTCATATATATTATGCAGTACCTTCAATATCACTGTTTTTTTCCTAGTCTCAGAAGATGTAAAAGATAAAATGTGATTTTCTTTTCAAAAAATGTACCTGGAATATATACTGTTTCATATCCTTTTGGCATCTTTCATTTTCTTTGTTGTTTGTATTTTCAGAATACCTTGGGAAGAAACTTCCCTTAGATGCAAACAGTCAAAAATCTGTTAAGCTAGCTCAATACTACATTGCAAATGCTTCGAATACAAAAAAATTTTTCTTAGTAAAAACTAAAAAAAAAAAAAAAAAAAACAACCTAACACACGCACACATAGACACAAAAGCTAACATAAACATTAGGCATTTATTGAATAATTTCCAACAATAAATCTGAATCAAAAATTACACTTTTACTTCATATGAATTGACTACATATAGATTAATAATTTGACGATATTTAAAAAGTATAATCATGAATAAAACACTTATTTCTAGAGTGCATGGTGCTTTCAAAATAGAGTAAATGAAGTTCATGCTGAACTCTGTGATGATCTCAAAGGGGTGCTCCAAAAGTAATACCTCTTATTTTAATATAATAGACCATAAAATCAGACTGGAAGTTGGAAGTATGGCAGTAGAGATTGAACCTTCCCAACAATATTCTGCTATATTTTGTTGCCATGCAACCGATGTCACCAGAGGGGCAGTCTCACAGAATGGTGTCTGACATGGAAGTGTGGATGAAGCAATCAAGATTCCAAAGATTTTCTTAAACATTTCTCAGTGTCAGAGAGGGGAAATGCTGTTTCTACTCAGCCATGTTATAATCATTGCTATCTGTCTAACCTAAGAGATTATCCAAAACACAAAGAAAAAACACTGAGTAAATTACAGTTCTATATGCTACTTCCCTGAACCTTTATTTTATTACAAGTAGAAAATGGAAACACAATGGATTTATGCTGTACAAAATGAAGAACTATGTCTACAGTTCCTTCTTAGATCATGGAGTCTTAGTTCTCAAAATGCTGAGCAGAGTTTCTGAATGCCTGAACATAAAATGAGAAGAGTACTTGATTCTTATCTTACATGATTCTCTTTTGCCAAGAAAACTATTAAGACATAATCCTTTTGACTGCTCCTACACTGCAAAGCTCTTTTTTTTTTTATTTTTTTTTCCTCCACTTCACTCTGATTGGCAGGTGACTCTGTGGCATTTCTACCTACACATTTTCAGCTTCGGTAACTACTGACTAAACTTATAAAACTGCTTTACCTCTGAGCACTACTCATGAAAAATTAAAAGAAAATACTGCTTGTGGTAATGCTAGTTAAACTTCATAATCAGATTTGAAACTGGCTTATACTGTACAACATGCTGCCATAGAACACTCTTACTAACAAACAAGTAGTCATGCCATGTGGAAAGAAAAAATATCTTATTCTCAATTTCTAAATGAACATGTTTAAACATATTAAAAAAATTCTATCTTTTATTTGTTGAGCTACTAAAAGTATCAAGATCTTTATAAAGTCAAAGGTCATTAATGTGCAAACAGATAATATTTCTATAATGAAGGAAGGACATTTAAGGTCCCGAATTAAACAGCTCATAAGTGACTAAAGCTGTGACGACGATCCCTGCACACTAATACCAACAGTGGGAGTGACACAGATTTGGGCTGGCACAAAAATCACTACACTACACTGCTCCTTAAGTAACTTTGGCATCAGTGACCAGCAAGATTAGCTATTGTTGGCCTTAGGACAGAGATAAATATGCTCCTGTTTTGGTACTGCACACATCTATCTGTTCTGAAATAATGTTATTTATAGGCCATTCTGTAATATATTAAGCAGCTGCAGTCACTGAATATAGTAACAGATGCCATTTTAGGTGTAAATGCATTGTTTTATGATGTTATTTAAAATCTAAAATGGTGGAGTTTTTTTGTTTGTTTGTTTGTTTGTTTGTTTTTACAGTGTTGTTTTCTGTATTTCAGGGAAAAAAAAAATCCAAATCTTGCTTGCTTAGTTAACACTTTAAGTTACTGAGAATCATAATTATCAGTAATTATAAGATCACCAGAAGATAATCATTATTATGCATTTCTTTTGCAGGTAATGACCAGGAACAGCACTACATGACCCTGGACTAAATTAGATGACAGTGATCTCAAGCTATCTAACAATAAGATAGGTAATATGTACCTCTGTAAAATAATTGGATACTTATTGTACATGTAATCTCATGCATGTTAATACAGAAAAAAAGAACATACTGGCTAATAAAACAGTAACATGAAGACAGAAACATCTCAACACTATTAATGTCTCATGAGGACATACTTGGGATACACTTTTAAGAAATGGAACTGGGAGGGAAATTTTATTCTGCATCTATTATAGAACCTTACAGCATTTTTAATTGTATTTGTACATATTACTTTATTAGTCATGATAGTTTTTGTCATAATGCAGCAAAGATGCTTATGTTTACAAGTATGCTTTTCCACACCACTGCACTGGTGTGGCCTCACTTTGAGTACTGTGTGCAGTTTTAGGCACTACAAAAAGGACATAAAGCTACTAGAGAGTGTCCGAAGGAGGGCTACAAAGCTTATGAAGATTATAGAGGAGAAAACATTTGATGAGAGGCTAAAGTCCCTTGGTTTGTTCATCCTAGAGGAGACTTACTGGAGACCTCACCATGGCCTACACATTCCTCATGAGCGGAGGAGCAGGTGCTGATCTCCTCTCTTTGGTGACAGTGACAGCAATATAATCTAAGGGAACAACAGCATAAAGCTGTGACAGAGGAGGCTGCATATCAGGAAGAGGTTCCTCAATGAAATGGTGGTTGAGCACTGGAACAGCCTCGCCAGGGCAGTGGTCACATCTCCAAGCTCCCAGACTTCAAGAAGCTTCTGGACAATTCTCTCAGACATATGGTCTGATTTTTGGGTGATGCTGTGTGAAGCCAGGATGATGATCCCTGTGGGTCTCTTCCAACTTGGGGTATTCTATGATTCTATGATTTCATGAAGTAAATGAGATTAATTTTGAGCTAATAAAATGCTAGTGATCATGTAAATTGACAATGCTATACAATTAATTTTCACAGTGTTGTGCAGATTGGTGATACCAAAAGGCATCTTTGGTGTGAGTTTTCATGTGAATGGGTTCCTGTATAGTTCGATGGAAAAATCTTTCTAGGAGACAACATACTGAAGAAAATAGAAATACATTCTGAGAAGTTAGCATAGGAAAGGGAGGTGAATTCTGCTCATACTGATAACTTGAGGACACAAAAAACCTGTTGAAACAGTAGAAAGCCACAGCACACACAGGGCTAGCAGCAGGTTGTATAGCTTATGCTACAAAGACTATTCAAGAGGGTAGTGTCGTAAGTGTATATGCCACTATATAGTGGCACACGTGTATCTGTGTACATATATATAAGGTCACATTGATTCTGCGTGTGTAGTTTAGAACAGTCACTAGTCCTGCTATGAAAGTTCAAGTTTAGAATAGTTTTACTCCCCGTGGCTGTTATTAGCATAAGCAGTTTTACAGAACAGGAGGTGTTGTGTTTAACTCCACCTGGGGACTGAGCTGTCTACCACAAGAATTAACAACTCCTACTATCTATTTGAGCAGGAATTATTCATTGACTGTGATTTAGGGAATAGAGTCTAAGTTAATCTCTGGAACAAGCTCATTATTTTTACTCACAGCTTCAGGTGCTATACTTCTCTTTAAATTTCTATTATATTTGTATTACCTCTGCATTTTAATACATAGGTCCCTCTGAAAGTAATGCCTCCTATTTATTTACATGGAAATTACAACAGATACAAAGAACACAATAACACTATTTGATAAAGCAAATTCTTGGCTGCAAAACACTGTTTTTCAACATAGTCACCACCATTAGCTCTGCTTTCTCACTGATGATGAACAAGATCCTGCATGACACTCTCCTAAAAATCTGCACCAGTAGAGATGACCCACTGCTTCACAGCTCCTACGACAGAGTCATTGCTGAAATGCAACACTTACCAATTCACTGTGCTTACATCCACTGTTTGGTCTCCATAAATGTTTAACAAGTACTGATGAATATCAATGGATGCAATTTTTTTCTGCATGGAAGAATTCAATTCCACACCTTTGCTTCATCTGCACTTTCATGTGAGATGTCATTTTGTCAGACTGCACTGCTGCTGCCATCTGTCGCATGGTAACAAAATGTAACAGAATTTTGGTGAGAAGGTTCAACATCTACTGCCACACCACCAACATCTGCCCCTGACCCTGTGGGTCAACATAATAAATCAGCAGGCATTACTTTCAGAGCGGCCTTTGTTACATCCTAACACAGTTACGTGTACAGATAGTAACTGGTCTATCTCAAGCTTTTTTTCTTTAACATGTAAATACATAAAGAGAAAATTAATCCTCCCCAGAGTAGGTTATATCATGGGAAGGAAGAAGTCTTCCTTCTGTCTATTGTCAGGTTAAATAGATACATTTCTGAATGGATAAATATTTAAAGACTATCTTAAAGTATCACTGAACTATATCCTCTATTAAGCCAATTTCACTCTTGCCTCAAAATTGAAAAGCTAAGTCTCATTCCCCTGAGAAACCCCAAATCTTTATTGAATGTATTGCATCTTGCACGGATTAAAAGCAGGTATATACTTTTATTGGTTATATGCAATGTGAGCTTCCAAAAGTAGAATAGTGGGAAGTATATTTTACTTGCAACCAATTTAATTATATTACCTGACTTTAAGCATCCGTTTTCTCTCCGATTATAAGAAAATTGTGTCGTGAATGAAACTACTCACAAAATTAGATTAGATTTGAATGGTTTGCTAACCTCTATCAAGCATGTCAGAGTTGCTTTCCTTTTATCTTTTATGCAAAATGACTTACAGGTAATTGTATTCTCTTCAGCCAATATACAAATATTTTCACTAGAACTACCCATTGTGCCAAGAGTGTCAGTCTGACAAATTATCTTTGACAGCATCTATCATCACTCTGAGAAACTAAATTTAAAATACTCCAGAGCTACCTGTAGAATTTCACAGTTAGATATGCGTAGTGCAAGGCAGCCTAGACTTCAGCTGTGAAGCATATGCTCAGGAGAGCTAAAGGTGAAACAGGCACTGGTTTAGAGTAATACGGAGTGGTTGCAGAAAAACAATCAGTATTTGTATTTACATTATATTTACAGTATTTACCTTTTGCAGACTAATATCTGTATTTACTTACACTCACTATAAAGAAATGGACTCAAATAAATACTTATTGAGAGAATATTCTTTTTCTATTAAACTATGAAGGTACAGGGATGAAGTGCTTTTAAGACAGTTCTCTTGATTCACCTGAAGGTTTCCCCAAGAGCTTTTAAATGCTTTGACATTCTGGATGATCATCAACTGCTTCATTAAATTGGAAGAAATAGTGCTTCTGTTTTAACCTACCTACTCCCTCAATGGACTTCTGCTCCACTTATTTTAACTGTAACACAATTTTTTTGCATGAAAACTTCAAAACTGAATTTTCTGCTTTTCTCTCAGCGTCATTCAGTGCATAGGCATGCATCTAGATAAACATCTGACACGGCGTTATCTATGGATCTGTGTCTGTGACAGGGGGACAGCAGGCCCACAGGCCCACAGGCCTGGAAAAGAGAGAAAGGAGAAAAAAAACTTCCAGCGGTTTAGGGGCCAGCCCGGACCGGTCCAGTGTCTAATGTGCCAGGGGACCCGCAGACCCACGCCCTGGGGAAAACAAAGGGAAAAGAAGAAGGGTAAGAAAACCATAGACGGGTCTAAAATAAAACAGTGGCACCAATCTAAGGAGGAACGTTAATTTACTAAATATGATATCGAAATTGAGGCCAATAAAACAAAACAGAGAGAGTTCAAAGCTGAGAATCTTACACCGTAAGCTGCAGGGGGACCATGTGCTTCTCCACCGCATAGGAAGAGAGCAAACTCCCAGTCTGCCAGGTGGCTTCACCAGCCCCTCCAGAAGCAAAGACCCCTGGGGAGTGCAGCTCCTCCCCTCCCCCTCCGAAAACCAAACACCCAAAAAAGGCAGTCTACAGAAACCAGGACATTAACTCTTTAACTGCCAGTGCTTTACATGATGTTATGATGTGGAATACTGACAACAAAAAATCACAAAACCATGACAACGTCTTACAGATTTTTTAAAATTCTGTAAAATCCATTTTTTATGCTGTTCAGTTTCCTCAAAAAAGAAGCTAGTACATAATCTTACACTGTCTTGTGTAGATTTACAACACTGGGAATGTTAAAAGTTCATTGAAATACAGGATACTATATTCAAGTCCTTAATTGGAAGACTGCTATACTTTCGTTAAACTACAGTCAAACAGGGCAGATGGGAATGCTGTTCTTTATATGATATTCCTATAAAACAATAATCTGACTTAGATTCCCAGCTGCTTAAACTATTTATTCTCCCTGAGTATCTAAACAACTCCACTGCCAGAAAGCTGGAAAAATCATTGGTAGAACTTGCAGAAGAGTTACAACCTTTATTGTCTATCTAGCAAAAAAAATAACGCTCCCTTCTTCAGCACTATGAGAGGCAGCCTATTAACCTTCTGACCACCCCCCAGTCTGTTCTCCAATTCTCTGTAAGCTAAACATCAAACATTTTCAAAGCCCATTTTTCTGTCCGATGCACATTAACATTTCGAGATTCAACCTGTTATCAAAGAAAAAGGAAAAAGGATTCCCTTAAGAATCTGAAACACACTGAAGGCAGGAGTAGCCTGTTGTAAAGATACTGAATGGGTAAAATAAAAGTTACTTTATGATGTTTCCTAAGTTTCAGAATTCCTTGATCTCTAGTCCTCCTAAAGGAAGAAAGGAAGGCCAGTGGGGAAGAAGAAAAATGAAGAAAGGAAATGGAGAAAGGAGGAAGAAAGAAATGTATTCACCCATATTGTACTTAGAGTGTCATGTACCAGCCATCCAGAAAACAACCTGAAAAAAAAGAGTAGGGATTTTTTCAAAAGCTTCTATTCCACACAGAAATATCTCAGTAACCACACACTTCTTCTATTGGAAGAAACATTAGATTGATATGCCGGACTATGATAACAAGAAAAACAAATTTTATGAGGCAAACTTGGCTCTGGAAAAAAAATAGGTTCAAAGAACAGTCTGATCTATAACTTACAAATCTGTAACAAATTTCTTCAGTAATTTCTTCCAAAGCAAGTTTTGCATTCACATGTACAGGTATTTCCTTGCAAGAATTTGCAGATCCTGTAGTATGTTATTTTTCATTTGTAAAATACAAAATCACAATTTAGCCTGTAGTGGGGAGATTTGCTCCACGTCTTCCTTAATAAAGTAGCCATTATCACAGATTTCAGATTTTCTGGAAGTGCATCACACTATGACAATCATCAACTACTCTAATCTCAGCACAAGGAAGTAATGCCGCAACAGCATAATCTTACTCTGCTACATTGCACTTGTGTGTGAGTTTAGGCGTAGTGTGCATCTCCAAATACTTTCCTGTTTTTCCTTAACTCCTTAAATCCCACATATGGAGTGGGGAATATATCTGAAGCTACAAATATAAATCTTTAGCTGGCTTTACACATGGCCTTCCTTCTGTGCTCAAGACTACAAGTGCTTGCCTAAGAATACTCAGTTCAGTATTAAAGTTCAGTATAAGATCTAATAAATCACTATGAAATTGACTTTTGGAGTTGATGAGAATGGCCATAATTCATCTTCAACATGAAATTCAATCTTAACTTTTCTATAGTAAAAAGAAATTTACCAATAAATAAATAAATAAATAAGACATAAGGGAGAAGAGAATTCTCCCCACATAGTTAAGAGTAGAAAAATCTATTACTCTATTAATGAGACAGAAGAAATACAACTCCATTTTCAGATCCTGATTGAATTTGTGTCGCTCATGACAAGTACTAAATTCACATCGATATTATGCTTGAATAGAAGAGGACAAGAAAAACAACTTTTTATTTTAGTGATAAATTCCCTCCTGTCCCACTCATAAAGCAAGACCAGTTAAAAATACTGTTATGTTACCTTTCAGCATAATCTAATATTAATTGCCAAGGTGAAATAATCTTTATTTCCACTCAAAATCTCAGGTGTTTCTAAATTTCAGTGTTTAAGTATGCTGCCATTCTAGAATTTAGCTCTATACCCCTTTCTTGCATTCTTTTCCAATGAATTGCAATGATATCAAGCTTGTATTTATTACAGTTTATCAGCATCGGATTTTAAACTATCTATTTTCCTGTTTTTAATTTTTTTTTTAATATTAAGAGTCAGAATTTTCCCTAGAAAAATGATACTGCTGTTTTTAAAACACAGTTTAGGAAAAAAAAACTATTGTTCTTCTGCGGTAAGCAATAACAACAACAACAAAGGACAGTCAAAGGAAGAAAAGGCTCTCTGTAAAACTAATTGCTTAATGCTTAATTCTAGGATAGATATCTTCTCTATGGTGGTTATACATAAGCCTAAGAATTTATTTTCATTCGCATATGACATTCCCCTCTCATCCACAAGAAAAAAAAAAAAGCTAACTTTTAAGAATCCCCTTCTTCTTACGTCAGTGTTGTTTTTAAGATAGCTGGACACGGTCAGTATAGTGTTAATTCAAATCAAGTTCAACTTTTGCACCCTGCTGAATTCATACCTTCATCTTGCATTTCTTGCACTGAGTCAGCAGAAGTCTGTAATCACAATAATTAACAAGCTGTGACCTTCCAGCTCACAGCAGAAAATGCTACGTGGTCTCCAGAGAAGTTAACGAAAGAGGGAAAAAATACAGATGACTATCAAGCTGACCTTACCTTATCAAGAATCATCTTGCTTCAGAAATTAATACTTAGTCCTGGAGTATGAACTACATGGCAGCAATGAGTTGCAAGCACTAATGCCTTCTCTCACCAACAAGCACAAATATTTTCTGAAGTTGTGACAAGAAATCAGCAGCCATTATATCTAAGTCTAGTTCACTGCTGCTTTATGTTCCTCCCCACTCAAAGTAGTTAAAATAAGGAAATAATTTGTCATAATGTTCAAGACACCACTGTTTGTTCTTATCACTTCTTCTCATTATCTGCTTTAATTATTTTTCTTTAGTCAGAGTGGGGAGAAGAAATCTCCATTTTATCATTATTAAATTAATCATACCTTCATGCTCTTCTGGCATGCATCCTGAGCTTCTGTCTCTTGGGCCGATGCAGTGATCCCAAGCAGAAGATTACCATACATCAAAGAGTTTGCAGTTCACATCACAGGCAACTCCAGTAGGTCCAGGCATGTGCCAAGTTGCATAAACAGCTTGACACTGGAGCCAGTGCTGCACATGTTCTTTGGCCATGGAATCACCTTGGCTGTTGATTGTAACAGAGGAGCCTGAAGGCAGCTGCTACTCAGTGCCAACACCTGCAAATCCTTTTCATATAACTTAGCAACAATTTCTCCTGTGAGCATCCTTTCTATTTGACATTAGGAAGGATAAATATTTTCTTCAGAGAAAATCCTGCAAGAGCTTGGCTGACTAACATGGGGTAACCCTTTTGCAGATAGGATCTACTCAGCATGCTGCATCCAGATCAAGGAAACCAATTCAATGCTGCATGATAGCTGTTCCCAGCATCTGAAGGGATGAAAGATTAATTATGCTGTCCTCTCTTTATAGCATTTAATCTAATAAATAGCATTTTAATTGATACTGTATAGAGTCTGAGTGCTTTTTTCACTGGTATAAAAATGAAGCAGGCCCTCCTGATGCGAAGCAACTTTGTATTTTATTTATTCACAAAGGCTGTTATAGCTCTGCTGCATATCTAGCAGGATACACAGGATCATGCACAAACAGCAGGTCTGTTAATTACTGCATCCTTTGTCTGTGTGCAAATGGTATAGATGGCAGTACTCAGAAGGGGAAAGTAGGGCTGGCAGTGCTTTTTGTTCCTTCCCATACACATTCTGCAAAAGATACCCTCTAAATGTAACGGATTTGAGTATGAAGTAGTTACTTCCTATTTTTAGTGGCATTTGCAAAAGTTGCCCCATGAGAAGAGTAAGAAATTTTCAAATCTGACCCATAAGAAATTCACTCATACCAATAGTATAGTGTACATAATAACAAAAGAAAAGTCAGGTGTGACAGTCAAATTACTCATTCACATTGGAACAGTGAAGTCAGATGTGATAGCAGTTGCAGGCTCTTTAATAACTACAGCAACAGAAAAAACTTTGAACTAAAAGACAGCAAATCAATCTTGCCAGCAAAATTCACATTGTTGTTTATATCACACAAACTCCATTTTTCCTCCTAGGCACACAATATCTGATTCCTTCTCAGACTATGTCTTCTCATTACCATTTCTGAAGCATAAAGCTCAATTTAAGTGGCCCTCTTTAGGACTAGGACCAGCACAGCTCTTTTCTCAACAATGTGGTGGGACACCATGCTGCTGCAGTGAGTCCCTGAGAGCTCCCATATTGCACCCTGGTTTTCACTGTGTAAACAAAGCTGCTTCATGTTGACTTTTATTGATGAATAGTGTATCACATATTAATGAATCATCAATACTGCAGTCTATGAACAGGATGTGACATTTATGTTGAAACACAAAACAAAAATAAGAACAAAGCACAAACACCGGCTAAAAATGTTGTTGACCAGCCTCTGATTTATGTTTTCAACAGAAGCATTCCAGGAATTCAGTGGCCAATATACTGCCAAGTAAACCTACAGACAGTTGTGGAAAAAAAATCCAGAAGTAACTTCTCTGTTACTCATCCTGTAAAAAACTAGCAGAGAGTCTAATCTAGAGCTGTAAGACAGAAAAAAGTTACTGTGCGAACGTTCAGAACTTATATTTATCTCAAAATAAAAATATATGTGTTTTGTACTTAGAAATCCAAAACACTGTAAATTATTAATGTCTTTGGTGAAGTGGATAACATTTTATCAGCAGTTTTGCTCAGCTACATACACATCTTTTACCTTTTACAAAACCCAGCAAACACTCACAAATAAGGTATTTGCAAGCAAAAAGTCTCCAACACAATTATTTGTATTCAAGAATATCAGTATCTGAATAACAATTCAAAATATGTTTAAATGTAAGATGAATGCAAATACTTGTACTGAAGCCTGTTTAGCAGTACACGCCACACTAGCACACTGATATTCATAGAGCCATTAAATACCACTGTGAGCTTTAAGCTCATCAAATAGCCCTGCCTGAATCCTATACACCTCGCACAGTAACTGGCCCTTCAGTCTTCGAAGATGCTGTTCTCATTCCTACACGACAGATATCCGGGCTTTAAATTTATTTGGGAATTGCATTGCTGAAACAGACGTAGAGCAGGCAGCAAGATTACACAGAAAATAGACAGACTACAGCCATTAGGTTGCACCACACAACCATAAGGATCATACATGCTTACATGCAACTGGCATAGGAGATTTATCCAACCTTCTCTCCATTCTCCCATACTTGATCCTTTCCAGTCCACCTTGATTTCTGCCCTTCCCTGCATGTAGCCTATTGCCTATACATTGCTTAATAAGCTTTGCACTTTTACACAATCTCCTGAGGACAAACACATTTTTTTTTTTTTTTTTTAAATCTTGGTCAGGGAAATAAGCTCTTCTGTATTTTCTCTATCTGTTTCCTTAGAGTTTATGTACCTGGCTAACCTTATGCTGAAAAGCCATTGACAACATGCCCTGATAAATCCCATATCCTTATATTTCAGGTCTCCAAATGCCAGTAGAGGTTTAATGGCTGTAACATTCTGTCACTGTCGCCACTGTTGAAATGCTCCACCCACTGCCTCACTGTGTTCACATCCACCTTTTGGTTACCATCAGCATTCAGCAAGTGTCAGTGAACATCAGTGGGTGCCATTTTTTCCTGTATGGAGGAGTTCGATTGCATACCCTTGCTTCATAAGCACTTCCATGTCAGACATCATTTTGTCAGACTGCCCCTCTGCTGCCATCTGTCACACAGCAGCAAAAAAAAATGGAATATGGGTGGAAAGGTACAACTTCTACTGCCATACCACCAACACCCTTCTCTGATGTTGTGAGCCACCATAACAAAATAGGAGGTATTACTTTCAGAGAACCCCTGTAACATAGTCCCTTTGCTTTAGGCATAAACATGCAAAAGAAAATTGCAATCTATTGATGAATCAAATTCTCATGACTTGATGAATTATTGTGTCCGGGCAAGTATAAAGAGAAAAAGGTAGGTCAGATTGTTAATTCTTTTGCACACGGATGTAAGAAAGCAGTGAATTTTCTTGGTCTAGATTCCCAAATAAAGAAAATATATAGGATTGCGTTATTAATGTTATATCATTATATTAATGCTATATTATATGCCCTGGAGCATGTTCAGAGGAGGGCAATGAAGCTGGTGAGGGATCTGGAGCACAGGCCTTATAAGAAACAGCTGAGGGAGCTGGGATCGTTCAGTCTGGAGAAGAGGAGGCTCAAGGGAGACCTCGTTGCTCTCTACAACTGCCTGAAAGGAGGTTGTAGTGAGCTGGGGGTCGGCCTCTTCTCTCTTGCAACTAGTGACAGGACAAGAGGGAATGGACTCAAGATGCGCCAGGGGAGATTTAGGCTGGACATTAAGAAATACTACTTTTCTGAAAGAGTGGTCAGGCGCTGGAATGGGCTGCCCAGGGAGGTGGTTGAGTCACTGTCCCTGGAGGTGTTCAAGAAACATTTAGATGTTGTGCTGAGAGACATGGTTTAGTGGGGTTATTGGTGGCAGGTGGATGGTTGGACTAGATGATCTTGTAGGTCTTTTCCAACTTTGGTGACTCTATGATTATTCAGTTACTTTTGAACTTCTAGGCATTATTGATCAACATTAAAGGTGGGCAGACAATCAAAATCCCATATTTATTTGGAAAAATAAACATAAAAAAATAGTAGCCACGTACTGGAGAAACATAAGAAAAAAATCACAATTGTTTTGTGTACTCGGTAGTCCATGGGTATGGATTAGGCAGCAGCTAGAATGCAGTCTATCAGCATACACACTTACTTCCAAAATGGCCTCAGTGTTGGATCTTTTCCCCAGTAAGAACATCAAAAGTCACATGGTGAATCTGGAGTTACTGCAGCACAGGATAGGACAAAGAGATCATACATAGAATCTATCTGTACCAAAAAAAAAAAGGTATCTTTTAAAAGAACTTTTACTAATCACAGAATTTATCTTCACAATTACTAGTCATGTGGAGAGAAAGTCAAAGATAATATTAAAAATAAAGTAATAAAGAATAAAACAAAGTGTTTATTGTCCATCATAAATTTATAGAGATTGTTTGGTTTGGACTGCTTTGGTTTTGTTCTTTTTTTGTAAAAGTGATTAAATCTCTGCAGTCTGAAAAGATTATAAACCGGGGGTTAATAAAAGATAATGTAAGCTTAATTTCTGTATATTTCATTATCATGCTGCCTCCAGCATTCCCATACATGAACACCATCATGCAACTCATCTGTATAAGTCTACATAAACATTTTCTCTCCTGTAGCGTCATTGCCTCTTTTGGTTTCATGACATAAATTGTAGAGAACAGTGCAGCAGCAATGTTTTCTCACCATTACAAACAGAGTTGTTTTTCTTCCATACTTGTACTGAGATATGGACTAGGTGACATAGAAATCCACTTATTTAGCTGGAACAATAAAAAACTATTTGTTCAAAATCTCTAAGCACTAAAGGAATCAAGCTTTAATTTTTCTTTCATGACTTTGAACAAGGGCCTACTGTCATGAAGTATAAAATTCATTGTCAGATACGATCTAGGTTTAAAAAAAAAAATGTGTTTCACAGCTAAAACTTTTGGTTTATTCTGGAAAAATCAGTAATAGAACATGCAGTATTTGTTTAAGTACATGTCCTGTCTCTTCTAGCTTGTAAGGTGAATGATGAAATAGGATACAGGTATCTTCAACAAACAGAAGCAGCTTCCTCTTCCCGTTTAAAATGCTCGGCTTACAAAAGGTAAAGTATGAAAAGTTTGCTGTAAATAAACAAAGCAGCATAATTTCTGTAAGTATACCCAATGGAAACACTCAAGGGTAAAATCTGGCTGCACACTGAAATTGTCAATAAAACAAAGACATTTGAGATAACACTACTTATTACATTTCTGCAGTCACACATCCTGAAGCTTGTTGTGTTTCTAACGTGTTGTTGGCTATGGCAGTACTTGCGAGTATGCCAACAAAACTATATTTTGTAAGAGTTAATAAGGTACCTGATAATGCATTTTCCTGTAGCTAATTACTTTGGTAGCCTCCAGTACTTTGGACCTAGGACTTGAAGACATTTAGTTACATTGTATCAAGTACACAGATATGTGCTGGGTCTGGCTGGCCTGAAACTAATTTGATTTATAGCAGCTCATACAGTGCTGTGTTTTAGAACTGTGACCAAAGCAATGCCGAGGACACACCAGTGTTTTACCTATGGTGGAACAGTGCTTGCATAGCATCAAGGCCTTCTCTATTTCCCCTTCAGCTCTCCCAGTGAACAAACTGGGGTGCGCAAGAGGTTAGGAAGGGACACAGACATGCAGATGACCCAAAGTGACAGATGGGGTACTTTGTGTTGTGTAACAGAAATGTGCTTAGCCACCTTTTGCGGAGGAACTCACTGGGCATAGGCCTGCCTGTGGGAGGTGGTGAGCTGCATTGCATGTTTGGCTTTCTTTTTCTATTTATCTTTCTGTTTTCCTTACATTTTTGTCCTCTATTATTGTGTTGTTGTTGTTGTTGTTTTCACAATCTTAACCTACAAGTATTCTCTCTTATTCTTACTTTCCTCTTTTCCTGTCTCACTGTTTGTGGGCATGAGGGGGAAGAATAAGTGAGCACCTTTGGGGTGATTAGCTGCCTCAGTTAAACTGCAACAACATACTACAAATTACTTCAGTATATAAACGAAAATACTTAATGTTTGCTGAAAAACTACATGACTGTGTAAAGGACCAGTGAAAAACACTTCCTGATATTGATTGTGGTATTTTTTTGTTGTTGTTGTTGTTTTCTAATCAAGCCCAGCAGACCAAAAATAAACTCCAGATAAACACTGTTCTTTTGCTCTAGACTGACTGCATACAGTTTTAACAACCTAATTTGTATATAGATATTGGTACTTCTCTCACACCATGCTTACTTCTCTTCACATTGACTGAGACATCATCCACACTCTCTGGCCTAGCTGTCCTTTTCTAGACAGGTGCTATTATTATTACTAGGACCTGCTCATCTTAATGAGCATTCTCATGAGAATATATCACAAGAAAAGCAAGCAGAATAACATCTGTAACTGTGAACCTTCACCTCTTATAGCTGACCAGCTAGACAGAACTATTCTTATAGAATAAGAATTGTTCTGAATTTCTGAAAAAAACTTACTGATCAGTAATCTCATTTGGTTCTTCACTTGCATATTTCTTCTGGACAAAACCAGGAAATTCCACTACAAAAGGAAAGGTAAAGCGTGGGTGTATATCCTCAGATGAGTTTCTGCTTCAATAACCTTGAATATATATTGGAATAATTGTAAATTATGCATAGCTTTTCCTGGAGCAATTATTGATATTTCAACTGGTGGCTATATTTCTCCCTAATATAAAACTCTAGAAAATGCAATTTCTGAGCTCTCTTTTGATGAACTCCAGTTCACAAAACTGAGAAATAATACTTTTTCAAATAGTATTTTTCTCTCAATTGCAGAGTCTATTAGCAATAAAAAATTCTTGTGTAAAACTACTGAGTCTGAAATGAAGATTTTGCCGAATCATTCCATACACTTTAAGGATTTCATAGCACAGACAGAAATCCTGTTATTCTTCTTTACGTATTTTCCATCTCTACTGCAGGATCTTGTTCACAGTCCCTGTTTTGTTCAGATGATTTGTACACGTAGGTCTAAAATTACTCAGATATTTTCAGCAAAAGCAGTATACAGATTATTTTAAAGGATTAAGTAACTGGTATAGATTGTGTTAACCTATGATTATATAAAGAAGTCTTCTACCACCAAGACCATTTAACAGAATTTGTACATTCTAGGCCAATCACCTTCAACCTGTGGTTCAGAGGCTCCGCAAAACATTTTGCTCCATGTGCGGCAAAAAGTTATGCTAAACAACATTCCCACACAGAACGGGAATCAAGTATTATCTTGCAGCATAGAACAGCGCTGAAGCACACACAAAATTCTCTGCTTAAAATGCAACTAAATAACATCACCACAGCACTGATGAAGGTGAGCAACATAGACACAATTCCCCACAATTACTCCACTCTCTAGTAGTGTCCAGTGAAATGTGGCAATACAGGCTTAAAACAGCATGCCGGCTTTTTCTGAAGTGTTGAGTTGCTTAAGGTACAACAGATTAAAAAGCACTGTTCTAGACTGGTGTAGAATATACTTTCTAGTTTAAGTGTAAACTTAACTACATCACCTTCTTCTCTAACTCAGAGGTGCCATCCATGCATGAAGTTGAAATAAAAATGCACAACAGAATTAAAACTGCTTAACAATATGCAGTATTAAAAAGAGAAGCTAACCAGACAGTTGAGAAAAGTTTAACTAAAAGTCTTCTGTTATTTTATTTTAAGCCTCACAAAAGATATCACAAATCGGCATAACACATCCTGAAATTTTTAAGTTACATTATTCAACTCACTAAATGAGCTGTTTCTGATTGTGCATAACCAATCAAACAAGAAGACATACATATAACATTCTAAAACTAGTGTTCTACACGTGGCATGTTCTCTATACATCACATGCTGTAAAAAAAGAGCTGGCATACTTCAGTTGGAGTAGTTCCCATCAGGTTTCACAAATAAGCCTTCTTCATTTATCTTTAATATTGCAAGAGTTTCCTTTACACTTCATTATCTGATAAAGACCTCTGTCCCTTGCAGCCTCTTTGTAATTCAACAAAATTTCAAAATAATGCAACAGAAAAGCAAAGTCTGTTGCCACTGAAATAATTGTTGTGGTAGTACAGGAACTTAGCTCCAATATTCACCTTTCCAAAGTGCCTGTCCCAGAATGCACAGATGGGAAAAGTTTGCAGCTACATATTTGGGAATACCAACAGCAACCCTGATTTCCCATTCATTTCCTATGATTTTTCTTAAGAGAAACTGTGACTGAAGTGAGGTAGGATTGACTGTTGTAGTTGCCTGTACATAACGTTAGAACTCAGTACTGTGCTGTATGTTTTTGTTTTGGATTTGTAGCACAGAGAGACTACAAAGCAAGTACAAGGCAATAACAAAAAAAGTGATAATATTCATTGATAGAGACAGGAGAAACACTGTAACTGAAGTCAAAATTGTCAAGTAACTGCAAGCCCGAGCACAATGTTCTGGGCACAGAGCTGTAGCGCACTGCCAATTGAGAAAAAGGAGCGATGGTGCGGTGGTAATGGTTTGAGAAGATTTCCCCCTAAGAGCATAGCACTTTCATAGAGATGTACTGGAAAGCAGCTCTTGCAGCAGCAGATTTACAGTTTGCACACAGCAGCATCAGGTATTGCAGGCAGAAAGCGAGGAATACGTATACTCAGGATTAAAAAAAAAAAAAGAGAGAACAGCAGCACAGTGACCTGAAACAGAGCAGTGTGACAAGCATCAGCTGAAGTTTCAGTAGTGCACGATTGGGCTCAGCCAAGAGGAAAGGCACTTACCACACAGAAGAGCACAAGCAGGGTGCCTGTTGGGAGACACCATGTTTCATTCAGACCAGTTTGGTACATAGCACACTGCTCTACAGCAGAATCACTCCTGATGTCTCTTTAGACAGAACTTGGAGTAATTTGCAGACATGTCATATCTTGTTCTTTCACACTTTGCTGAAAAGCATAAAAATGGCATAGCCATTGTGAAGATATTAGGGAGAGTGAGAAGGAGAACAGTATTTAATTCTCTCTCATCAGACCCTTGTCACAAATAAGGAGGTTACCTTCGTGATGTGTGTTCATTTCACATCTAACTGATGAAATACGTGGACAGAAATGTTCCAGTTGATGAATCTGAAACACTCATGTAGGGATGTTTGGAATAAATCTCAAATATTTACAGTGTATAAAATCACAGGTAAAATTCTCTTGCTGTTAAAGTCCTATTATATTCTGCTATACACCCAAGTACCAACTTAATATAACACTCTGTGCTTTTGGCCTTCCACACCATTGCTTAGCATTACAGGAAGTAAATTGGATTCTACATATTATGTTTTATTCTGACAGTTTCTTTCTGCAAATTGTAGTGTTCAGATTTTTTCTTGCATAATCATATTCACTAATAATTCATACTGAAAATATTCATAATGTTCAAAAATCCAGCTATATGTATTCAAAGTACTGCAAATATTTTTTAAATAGAAGTGCCAGAAATTCTGTATTTATAAAACATGTCAATATAATACATTCAAAATAAAATGCAGCCCCCCACTTAATTTCTCATTCAATCACATGATCTATAGGATGTGATCTAATAATTTCTGCTTTTATTTTCGTTGAGAGGAATTTAAAAACAAGATAAATGTTACTTTGAAGTAATTAAAATGAGTGTACATTTAAAAATTAATATATATTAATTGCTTTACATAAAAATGATATTCTTAAACTGTATTTAAACATGCCATTACTACAAGAATAAAACAGATTTCTTAGCTCCTGAAAATATTAAGAGGCTGCAGAGTGTTACGAGAACTCAAGAAAATTTGCCTCAGAGTACAGCTGTTGAATAAGCAAGAAATCTGTCAACTATAAGAACACTATATATTTCATTCAGAAACAAAATGATGCGAGGAAGCACACATGACCACTGCCATAGCCTAGAGCCAGCACTGCATAATCATATTTATTTTTAGCCCAGAAAAGACCATCTCCTTAGCATCATACTGAATTTTTTTACCACCAATAATGTTACAAGAATATTCTACAATTTTGTATATATATAAGGGTATAAATTTAGTTTAAGATTTTCATTTAGAAAAAAAAAATGGAGATGTCGGTGATTTACATTTAATTAGAATAGAATAAGCAACATTTTACCTACTGTGAAAGCATTTTGAAATTAGTACACTTCAGCTAACAATTCTGTCCCAAGAATGGATACCTTTATAGACATTCAAGGACAACTACTTCAAAGAGAGCAGAGACTCCAGTGTTCTAACCACGTCAGTCCTCCACAGTAATGTGATTTTTATGAGGATATGACATCATACTGCACAGACTAAACAGCAATAGTGAGGTCTAATATTCTAGGCACTTTCAGTATAGAACTCGAAATGGATTAGAGGAGCAAAACAAAACCAACAAAACCAAACTATGCCATGTTGAGTAGCAAAGTAATTAAAAAAATAAGATCATTTTTTTTCTGGGGGGATCACCAAACAGATGCCACAGAATAAGAAATCAATCCAATAAAGATAGAATTACATGCTACTGATAAGGTATAAATGATTCTACACATTATAGACATTTTAAACTTTTATTGTTTCATTATAAAGATACTTTAAATATTCTACAACCACCAAAATGATAGAAATGGATGGGTTACCAAACATTTCTGGAAGTAACCCAGTCAGGTAGCACACGCATTACTTTTATTTTTGAAACACACGCATTACCAGAAGTAGCGTGAGCACTTACAATGATATACTCCGTGCTCAGTACACTGAACCATGCACTAACAAAAAGTTCAAAGAGTAAAACAACGCAGTTTTAAAACAAGACCAACAATTTCCACTTTGTTTCTGTAGCTCATTTGAGTAATTCCCTTCTTGGGTGAAAACAGTATAAATAACTTCAGTGGAATTTTAAACCACTCCCCAGCTTTTGATAGAGGTATGGAAACAAAGTATGACCACTAGCTCAGGGAGAAATATCTTCTATAGTCATTTAGTAATGTGATATATGCTAAATTTGGATGTAAACACATTGGTTTGGTAGCATAAGGAATAATATTTAAAATAGTCTGTGTTTATGAACACAAATTTTGTTCAAAAGTGATAGAATAAAATGTTAGGAATAAAATATTTCAGTTAAAACAGCAACTAAGTCCTTACAGTGACATATGCAAGAGAGATTTTGAAATGATTGGTTTTATCACTTAGGCACTTTCAGTGCTGAGCCTAAAAATTCCAAGACTGAACACTGAGATGGTGACCAGTGTCTGAGGTTGAGAAATGTATCAACTTTGAAATACATTTTAACATGGGTTTATCTTAATGTAACATGTTGGAATTCTTCACCATCTGGGTGATCTTTGACCTAAGAGAGGTGTTCTGCTTTTAGAGGCATGATTTTTCCCTTGTTATTACTGAGATATGGTAGGTTTTCATGCTGATAAAAAACTCCATGAAGTATAAGTCCTCTAGAAATTATGGCTAATTTTCATGAGAGGTCTCTTACTATATTCCCATCAGAATAAAAATATGTTTTGAATTACTTTTTTCCCTGTTTTACACTTTTTAAAAAATGTACTCTAGGGACTGGAGAAGACAGAAGCGGGAGGTGGTAGAATGGGCACTGCCTTTAAATGTGAATACTAAATAGTTTCCACTGCTCCACCCTTTGCAACTCTCCTTCTGACAGAGCTCCTTGCTCACTCAGTACCAGAGGTTTTGTCAACGGTTTACGGGCGTTTGGCCCGGTTCTGTGACAAAGGGGACAGGGGACCCACGGCCCACGTCCCGGGAAAAGGGGAAAAAGGGGAAAAGGTTAAGGAGATGGCCCTGAGAGCAAAGAACAGCGGCAACAATCTGAGGAGAAACAAACTAATTTACTAAAGATATCGGAATGCAAAACAACACACTATAATACAATATAATTACCATTTGAGCTGATAAATCCAATACAGAGAGAGAGAATGTCCCAAAATCAAGGGAGGCCTTACTCTACTACCGACGATAAGATGGCTGGAGAGCGAGGTGCTGCCAAGACGAGAAACGGCGGAAAAAAGGGCGAGGTCTCGTGATCTGCAAGTTTTTTACTGTGAGCTTTTATCTTTTCCCTCCGGCTGGAAAATGGTAACAGAGGAGCAAAGTGCCGTGGGGAATGTAGTAGTCTTTCTCTTCTGAGAACCAGGTACATTCACTACATGATGTTATGATGTGGAGTACCAATAACCAAAAATCATGAAACCATGACAGGTTTCCATCAATCATTCCTGCAAGCTGCCTGATAATTGCTGAGGTGTTCACAAAAGGCTAAGTCATTTTCAAGGAAGATAATTAAAGCCAAACAAATATTTTTCAAAACTTCATGTATCAAGAAAGTCTAATACTCCTGTTTGCTTTAGCTCTCTTCACCAAAAGCTAGAGTTTTGTTTAAAAAAAATAAAAAATCATATGGTATAATGAGTTAAAAACAAAGTCAGATTAGCAAAGCTGGATGTTTCAGATTCTGAAATCAATGAAAGAAAAAACCCTGAAAGCGCAACTCTGCTCTTTGTTGACTTTGCAGAACACTAGATAAATGCCTGGAATTTAATCAGAGTACTGATCTATGGTTTTCAACCCTTAAGTAAAAAATTAGCTTCATACATATTATCTATTATTCTTTATCCTAATGAGTGCAAAAACCATTTTTGACAATCCTACATGATACTCTAACATTTCCTTCAAACAAACATGCATTTTCTGATCCTGTGTTGGAAATTTCCTCTCAAGATATTTTTGATGATCTGAGCGTGAAAATGATCCTATTGGTTAAAACTGGGTGGCAGGGTGAGTACATAATATTTACTGAAGTGATTGAGTTAGCCTTGGGATAAAAATTAAGGCTGCTTTTCTTTTGTTACTGAAATAAATGTATCCTGTAGATGGAAGGAGTCAAATATCTCAGAGGAGACAAGGCAAATTGTAGAGGCCCATAAAGAAAGGTAATTCTTTACAATTAACTACGTATTCTGTACTGTTGATAATTGACATCTACTGTAAGAACATCCTTATTTATAGATTTATTCTAGTTTAATTCTTAAATATATATCTACTTTTATTCATAGTGATATTTTAGACTTGTATTACAGAACATTGCATCATAAAATATATAGCAAAAAAGATCAATTTTTTAAACAAACAAGCAATAAATTTATTTCCTTAGACATTAGAAATACCTAAAAGATGAGACATTATTGAATTTATTCACACTTTGATTCACTACTTTCAAAGAACAAGAATTTTGCTTGATTAAATAATACAGTACTAGTATTTTCCATTTAAATATTTATAGCTGACAGCTGCACTGACTTTTCTAGCTCAAATGTCCAGTCAACAGACATTTGGATCATATTAAAACTGTAGTTCAAAACTAACGTATTTGATGTGTACTCCTCATCTAGGAGATGCTAAAGCTCCTTGCTTTCCTAGTCATCTTTGTTTTGAAAAGATATAACATTTATCTGTCTTAACTGAAACATTCTGTAACAAAGACCTTTAACTGTCTCAAAATCTAAAGCCTACACATGCCTTTAAATTTTTAGCACCTAACTGAACTGGAAATAAACATATACTGTATTTTTCTTACCAGACAAGTATGTCTACTGTTATAGTTTTCATAACTATACAAGTACAACCCTTCAAATGTTATTATCCTGTTAAATTTTTCTGTACTTTTATGCATCATCATGGCCTGGAAATAATTACAGCCAACTAAGCACATCATAACATTCACATGAAAATTTCAGCCAAAATTACAAAACTACTTTAGTAAAAGCTGAAAGAGATCTAGTTTCTGTGGTTCCCTCTGTTTTTCAGAGATAGGCATGAAAAACTGATATGGTCATTCCATAAGAAGATTCATTTATTGAGCCTTTTTGTTACCTTGAATACCTATGAAATGTGCTCATGAAGCATAATAATAGCAAAGACAGCACCACACTGAAGTTATAATATGGTATCTCCAAGAACACACATTCTGACCTTCCAGTATCAAGCCCTGGCTTTCTATAACGCCCCTTAGTTATCCATGCTCAGAATTTTCCTCAAGAGTGATAGTGAAAAGTGGGGCAGGGAGCTGAGTTACTGTAAGTTCCCCCCCCCCCCCCCTCCCCCCCCAGGATGCTAGTCAAACTCACCAACTGGAAAGAAATTGCTACTCAAAGAGTCTAGAGACAGCCACACAATCTGAGAATATAGCTCACATAATCTCCATAATTTCTAGCAAACCACCACATGGCCTTTTTTAAGCTCACTTTTCTGAAAATTGTCAATTATTATTTGATTACTGTAAGATTAGCAAACCATTCAAGATGAGTATTATTAAACAAACACAGGAAAAGGAGTCATCACCTATCAGCATACCTAGAAGTCTGACAGGACATTCCTACTGCTTTCTTTTTCTCTGAAAAAAAAATATTTTGTAACTGCTTAGGTCAAAGACATACATACTCAGTAATTTTACTGAGATCTCCAAATGATGTAATTATTATCTGTGTCCACAAATCACCTTCCCTAAGTACGTACCTTTCCTGCAGTATCAGACAATTGGCCAAGAGGGAACTCACATAGACAACGCTAAACTGCACATCTACTTCATTATAATCATCTTTCATTTACAATTAACGTGATTATACCCTCCCCAGTTATGTAGCATGTATTTGTTCTGTCACTCATCAGTAATAAAGTGACCACAACAGCAGTGATTTTGTTTTCTTCCACTGATACATAATTCGTGTTTTCTCATGCTCTTAAATATCTTCACTACCTCCAATATTTCAAATACAAACTTTTTGACAGAAAATCAGATATTCAACACAGCAGCCATGGCATTTAGGTACACTTGGCCCACCAACTACCATGGCACTACTTCTTTTTCCTACTCAATTGAGACAGTTAAAAGAATTTTCACTTTAGTGACTGGACTAACCTGCCTAAAACAGTCGTTAATTGTGAAATATGCTTTTCACATAATATACATTTGAGAAAGAATACTTCATACTTTATATACACATTTTTATTATATATATGAATATATGTATATAAAATGTACATGTATAATATATGTATATATAACATACATTTATACACTATAAATATACTACATATATACATATGTGTATATATAAAAGCATTGTATGTACACATAGAATGCCTTAGTTTACCAGTGCCCCTGCCAAGAGGAGGATTGCTACTCACTAGACCGGGATGCCTAGGGTCCCATCCAACCTAGCTTTAAATGCCTTCAGGCTTGGTGCATCCGCAGTTTCGCTGGGTATTCTGTGCCAGTGCCTCACCACCCTCTGAGTAAAGAATTTCTTCCTAACATCTAACTTAAATCCACCCTCTTTTAAAGACATTCCTCATTGTCACCACTAGACCATGTAAAACATTGGTCTCCCTCCTGTTTATAAGCTCCATTCAAGTAGAGGAAGGCTGCAGTGAGATCTCTCTCAGAGACCTCATGCAAGGAAAAAAAAAAAAAAAGAAAAAGAAATCCAGATACCTCAACCTTTCTTCATTAGAGAGGCACTCCAGCCCTCTAATCATCATCATGGCCACCTCCTGGGACAACTTCAACATGCTTCTGCTGGGGGCCCTAGGCCTGGACACAGTACTCCAGATGGAGCCTTGCAAGGGTAGAGTAGAGGGGGACAATCCCCTCCCTCTCTTTTCTGGCCATCCCTCTTTTGGTACAGCTTGGGACACAGTTGGCCTTCCAGGCTGCAAACACGCACTGCTATCTCATGTCAAGCTTTTCATCCACCAGAACCCCTCAAGTCCTCCCACCCTTCAGGGCTGCTCTCAATGATTTCTTCTCCCAGTCTGTACTCACATGAGATTGCCCGAACCGATGTGCAACAACATGCACCTGGCCCTGTTAGAGTCCCATGGACCCACTTTTCAAGCCTGTCCAAGTTCTTCTAGACAGCACGCATGCCTTCTTTTGTGTTATCTCCACCACTCAGTTTGGTGTCTTTAACAAACTTGCAGAGTATACACTTAATCTCAGTGTCTATGTAATTGATTAAGATGCTGAAGAGCACCAGTCTCAAGATAGAACCCTGGAAGACATCATTTGTGACCAGTCTCCACCTGGATATAGAGCCATTAACCACAACTCTCTAGCAAAAATAAAAATAAAATTAGTAAGTGTTTTCCTGGGGCCCTCCAAATTTTCACACTAGGAGGCTAAGGTCCTGGGGGAGAAGTGGAAGGGCAGTATAGGAACCAATGTATGAAGTCCATCAAGTCAGATGAGATGCATCCACTGGTGCTGAGGGTGCTTGTTGCTGTCAATGGGAGGTTACTCTCTACTAGCTTCAAGGGTGCTTAAGCAGGGGGATTCCTAGATCATCAGAAAAAAAAACCAAACAAAAACACACTCAGCCCATATCAGAAGTACAAAAAAAAAAAAAAAATTAAAGAAGGTGAATCCAGGAAACTATGAACCAGTCAGGTTCATTTTAGTCTCTTTGAAGGCTATGGAAAGCCATTTATAGGCACTTGAAACCAAAGATCATTGGGAATACAGACACAAATTTACCAAGTTCAGTAGTACTTGACTAACCTAGCTGTCTTCTTTTTGAAATTACAGTGGGCAAAGAGAGAGCACTAGATGTTCTCTAACTCAAGTCTAGAAAGGTCTTCAAAGTCATCTCCTATTCAGTTTGGGAGAAATGGTCTATATGAAGGATTAGACGTAAAACTGTCTAGACTGCTGTGCTTAAAGAAGTTCAGCTGTTAGCCAGTTACTACTGACATTCCTCAGATGCTAATACTGAAGTTAAAGTTCTCCAACATCCTTAATACTGGAACAATGGGAAAGAATATACTCTTAGCAAGTTTGGTACTGGCATCACATGTGGGGAAACGTCAATATGCTGCAGGGTTCCCAGGGACTTTAGCAAGCTGGACGAAGTGAGAGACAAAATTCATATGACATTCAAAAAAGTAAAGAGAAAATTCAGTACCTCAGACCAAAAACAAACAAACAAACAAAAAAAAAAAAACCACTGTACAGACACCAAATATACAGTAATGCAAGCAAAAGACAAGTAGTAACCCTATAGAAAACAATTTGGATTTCCAGAGCACCATGAATTCAACATGGGTCAGCTGTGTAACCTTACAGCAAGGAAGATTATTACTTGCTAGCCTTCATCAGCAAAAGCACAGTTAAAAACCAAGGGCAATGATACTTCATCCAAAACACATGAGGGTACATGTGGAGTATTACCTCCAGTCTGGGATCTTCTTGTGCAAAAGAGAGATCAAACTGGAGAAAATAAGAGGGCTAACTAAGATGGTGAGTTTGATCATATGAAATAAAAGGAGGGACTGAAGGAACACTTTTTTGCCTCAAGAATAGAACGTAATTTATGAACCTAGCTACAGCATACTGCTTCCTGTAGAAGGTTTGAAAATAAGACTGAGCCAGACTCTTCTGACGTGTTCTTCTGTTGTCCATTGTTTTCTATGCATTGGAACAGTTTGTCCAGGAAGACTCATTATTGGCAACAGTGAAATTTTGGCCTAAATGGCTCTGAGGAACATGCCCAAACTTTGAAGTGGCCCCTACTCATTTCACACTGCTCAGGGTATACCTGAACTGTGAAACCAAATCTATAATAAAGTCTGCAACTGCTCTGATGTCTTCTGTTTAAATGGTCATGATATAAGATGCTGTAGTATTTATTATGAATTAGGAGAGTATTCATAGTTGAGGATGAACAGAGCTTTCATTCATGTCAGTCTGACATTTGCAAAATTGATTTGTTTTGACATTTAGAGCACTACTGTTGTAGTTCGAACTGGTGTCTGACATTAGTCAAAGTAAATTATAGTGGTTTTGCTTAAAAGCTTCCTATAGAACACTTGTTTTATAATGCAGATAACAGTTGTTCTAGTAGAAACAATTTCTTTAAAAATAAAGCAGGTATACTGACATATCTGAAAACAAAATTGTTAAATGAAGGCAATCTAGAGCATTAAATGTTGATCGCTGACAATAATCAAATGTTTACACATTTGAAGGGCTAGTCACTAAACTTAGAATAGAGTTAAAAGTCAGTGTTCTTGATGCATCAGCACAATCTGCATTTTTCATCTTAAGAGGAAAAAAGAAAGACATCTTACTCCTAAAAAAGAAATAGGAATCACATTTGAATGAGAGAAAGTGAGAGAGAGTACTGGAGGACAAGAGACTAGCTGAAACATCCAAACTTATATTTTAGTAGTACTAAAGGTCTTTTATTCACTTTGGTTTACACAATACATAAATTGATCAGATAGGCAAAGCAGATTAAGTTAGAAAGAGATGGCTATTTTCCCACTGGATGAATCTTATTTCTGGATTTTTGTCTAACATCAAACTTTAAAGATTTCCATGGCTATATCATGGAAATCCAAAAGCTTGTAGTCAATTTTTTATTACTTAATCACAAATTTATAACAAAGCACAGGGTTCATGTCTGCAAAGTATACAACACACAATCCAAGCTCATAATCGAAAACATTTTACTTTCTTTCCTACATAACAAAAGGTCAGGAACTAAGTTAAAGAAAGCTTTATGATTAATCATAGAGACACTAGTCCCAGCAAAGGGTTTTGACAGCACTTCTTCTTTATTCCCCCTCCTCCATTTTTACCCTCCTGTGATAAAACCAGATGAGGACATAGAACTACTACTCCCAGCTTGGGAAAATTCCTTCATTTGTGAGGTCCTCAGTTAACTACCATAGGTTTCTGCTCATCAGGCACCTCAGGAAGCCACGCACTCTACCTTTGATATTGAGCAATGTGCTCCCTCCTACTTTTCTGACAGCTTAGCAGTGACCACACACCCACATGGAGTCTTTCATATCTTTTGCTTTCTGTAACTTATCGGTAATATCATACTTTGCTTACTCACCAAGTCTTCAGGGTTTTTACAGATGATCCCCCTGTATCCGCTAGACAGATCCAAAACTGCTTAATTTCCAAGATCAAGTGAAATCAAGCCAATATGATCAACAAGTAGAGTACATATGCAGATGTTAACAGTTTCCGCATATTCAGTTCATAATGTTTTATCTCAATAACATTAATTAATAAGAACTCCATGGAGAATTATTCAAAGCTAGAGAAACATTTTTATTTCTTTTTCAAGCTAAACAACATTTTTTTTTGTGTGGTGTGGTAATTATAGAATCATATAGATTGGAAAAGACCCTCAAGACCATGTTCAACCATCAATCTGACCTACAAAGAAACCACATCCCTAAGAACCACATCCACTGCTCTGTTAAATACCTATTGGTATGGTGACTCTGCCACCTTCAAAGGTGTCTTCTTCCAATGCCTGAACACCCGTTCAGTGAAGAAACCCTTCTTCATCTAATCTAAATCTCCCCTGGTGAACCTTGACGTGATTTCCTTGTATCCTTTCACTTGCCACCTATGAAAAGAGATTGACACCCTCCTCACTGCAACCTCTTTTCACGTAGCTCTAGAGAGCAATATGGACTCCTCTCAGTCTCCTCCAGAGGAAAGAGCCCCAGTCCATCTATTCTTCCACATGATGATCTTTTCCATATCTTTTGATGGATAACTACTAAAAAAATGGATTTATTCATTTTGAAATAAATATGGAACTCAAGATGTTGTCCAGTCATCAGCTCAGTGACATTTATTTTCAGTTACTTTCAGAATTGCTGTGCATACATCCTAATATGTCTGCTCCTTCCTTTAAACTGCCCAATTTGATATGCAGCCCTTTCCCATCATAACTTCAATTAAATTTAACTTATAACTTGGAAAGATATGTAATTATCAAAGTTATTTGTTCCAAAGCAAACTGCATTCCATTTGTCAGCACTACAAACACCGCCACCCTGTTCACTTTCCTTGACTGGTTTTCCTACTAGTCTTTTCCATACTTGACTAAATTAACAATTTTGTGAGAGTTATAATTTTCCATCTTCGGATAGTCTCCTTGGTTTGCAGTCATTAAGGAAAATGCAATATCAAGTCTGTGAAAACACAGATATCAGAGGTTTTATTCTGAAGGACGAAGTTAGAGCTCACACCATCTACAATCTTTCAGTTTTTCTTCTATTGCTAAAATGCAAAAAACACCATAACATTATACCCTATTCTAGCAGATTTTCTTTTTCAATTCATTTGCAGGACAGTACATATCTTTTTAAAGAGTATGTATTATTATGATGAAAAAAAAAACAGACCTTTCCTTTTAAAAATGAAATTTAAACAATTAACTTGTAATCTTCCCATTAATTTTATGTAGATCCTACATTAAATAAACTAGGCTACACGCACTTTCAATTTGACAATAAAACGAGATCAATCTGATTGGAATATTCTTCGATAAAAACATATTAAAGCTAATAATCAGTTAAGATTTTATTGAAAGAGCTCAACAGCTGAAATACTTAAATTTGCATTTTAATACATTTCTGCAGATTGACATTTCAAGTCAAGGACATCATGTGTTTACTTAGAAAGAAAGAACCAACATTAAAAAAATGCTAGTGTAAGAGGGAAAGGATTATCAGAAGTATTTTAAATATTCCCATAGATGATATTTTCCACTACAAGTACCATGACTGTAACTTGAGTTCAGGGACATCTGAAATCTTAAAACAACACTATTTAATATCAGTAGGTAACTCTGATAATTAACTGTACAAACAGGAGCTTAATAAAAAACACCTGCTGCTTTCATTGTCCACTAATGGAGATGTAAGAAATCAGTAATCTCAGCATCACTTTCAGGTGTTAAACACTGCCTGCGAGAAGGCAATTATTATGGTTCTTAATATGTGCCCATATTGATCCAAAAGAGCAGTACCACTTTTATTTTCTAATCATACTAATAAATCCATAAACATTAAAAATGTTTCAGATTACCTACTATTGGTTTCCTTGCCATTTCCATTTTCAATGACTAATGAAGATCAGAAGTTGGGGAATAATTTAATAGTCCACAGGTTATTACTGAAAAGTAAACTGTTTTTTTATAAATCATAGACTAAAAATCCAAGTTAAACGCATAGTACGTGACTGCTACTGTTATTCAGCTCTTGCAGTAGCTTTATCAGAAAATCAATAAGAGTTTCCAGTCTGCAAAGACAAACAAGTTTGGGTACTTTAATATATACTAGTACTCTTGCAATAGCATATCATACTGTCTTCAGTTTAAGAGCACTTTTACATAATGTTTAGTAAACAGATGATATCTTCAGATTTATTAAAATAATATGCTGGACTGCAGTGCTTGACTTCTGTGTCTAATGGCAGTACGTGCCACTGCACCTTGTTCTCTGAATTATTTTAAAGATAAAACATTAATGCTTCTAGATCCTAAAAGTTCATTTTGTTGTTTTACTGTTTCTTTTAAGCATCTTAAATCCAAACAATGATGCAAGTACATCTAAAGTGATCTTCACTTAGCAGACTTGATGGTAAACAGCTTTGTCATGAACACACATATGGCATATTTGTAGGGAATAAATGATGAGGCTGTGTTCAGCTTTAGTTTATTGTGTTTGCCATCAAACTGATGTTGCTTCCCAAAGCAACCCTCTACAATCCAAAGTTTGAAGTGTTTCCACTTCAGGTATGCATATACACTTTTACAGATCAAAACACCATCAGTTTAGGCTTGTATGCATTACAACTATAAAGTCAGAAAGAGATTGCAAGCTTTATACTGTATATCAGCTTCTCCAGACCTACTTCATAAGCAATTACATGCCTTCAGATTCATCATGGTTATTGTATTAACTTCAAAAGGCTTTGTTTGCTTGTGTTATTAAAGGCAAATTTCTATAAACACCCAGAAGCACAGAAGAATAGTGACAGGCCAAGGAGCCACAGTTACCCCAGCCAACAGAGCAAACTAAAGCCCTTGATTAGGCTCTCTCAAGGGCTGAGAATGGTGAACACTCAGTCATCTCACTGTTCCGGTGTTACCGTCCTCCCAGTGGACCAATGGGACAGGCTCCCATATCATCTTACAAACTGACGGAGCTGCTTCCCTTCAGTTTTCCAAATTAAGAACAGCTTTGACAGAACATTTTCCCTTCTTTCAGTTTTAAAGATGCCAATATTATGAAGAAACATCAAATCAATGGACAGAGAACAGAAACTTATATACTAGAAAAATACTACATAGTTTAAAATTGAAAGTTTGGCAAGAAAAAAAGATATCAGAAACAGAATTTGGGGAATTTTCACTTGGCTTTGAGAATTTTTTTTATTTATTTATTCCATATCATATAACCATAAGATATACATAATATAGCATTTCTCTATCAAGAGATCTACTTGTCTGTACTTACAGATCACTAGAAATGCTAAAGTTTCAAGTAAACCACAAGATCTGTAGCTTATCTCTCCCAAGGGCAGGCATGCAGAGAAAGAAACGTGTATACACATTTCCTTACAGAGACACTGAGTTTCTGAAATTCCTTTCAACAAATCTAGAGAACATGGAAGGTGCTCTGACCTCTCTCAAGGTGAAAATTCCACATACAAAACACTCCTCCAAAACCACTATCAATGTTACTTGCTGAAATCTTAAAATGTTAATAGGTCTGAGATCTCCACATCCACTGGCAGAGCTCATATTAAATTATTACTTACCAAACATTAACTTAGTCATAAAGTGTCTATTTGGTATCTAAAAAAGAAGATATGGTAAGTACAGCTGATTTAGTAACATTTGGAATATTCAAAATTTTATAATGACTTCCAAAACATAAATGAAGTGAAATAAAAGTCTCATTCTCAACACATGAGCAGATCATCCAAAAGTTAAAGTATAAAATTCCAGACTGAATAAAAACGATAGAATTCAAGAAGGTGAACATTTTTTTTTTAAATGCAATTCCTAATACATTTTAAATGCTTCTTCTGAATGCATAAGCTGTAACCTTTTAAGTACCACAGAGTGTTTAACTTCAAAAAATAGCATTAGGTAAGAGGAAATCTGATGATTCAGAAACCAGCTGTATTTCACAATAGCCTAGCATAACTTGTAGAAGAAAGTCCAGTCAGGAACTCCTAACTATCCAATAGAAAAATTAAATATTCCTAATTAAAAATGTCTTTAATAAAACAAGAAAACCAGATTCTATTTCTTACTAGAAACACAAGAAATGTATCTTACTTACAGCAGAAGATTGTAGAACCATATGCCTTGTTTCTCATGTGTTTTCCTCTGACAGCCATATGAACCATTATACTTGGCATTCAAAAGTTAGCAAGAAAAATTACCATTTCAAACAAACAGTAGCCTTGTATAAATGAAGTTGGATGACTTAAGAAAGTGGGCAGGAAAGTCTCCTGGCTTGTCTAAATTAAAAGCAGAGTCAGCATCTATTCCTAACAGGATCTTTGAACAAATTGCAAGAAGCCATTCATAACAGGAAGGGGGAAGATGTGGCCGACATCCTTCTGACAGCTAAAAGATTTGAGTTCAACCTAGACCTAGCAGGATGCACAGCTGTGAGAGAATACAAGTATGGCACCTCACAACAAACAACTTATTTTCTTTGAGTTGCTGGACTTGAAAAACAAAATCCAAACACAGCTTACAGAATAACAATCCCTGCATATTTTGTCACTCTCACTGTTCAAGAACAAGCTAAAATTATTCTTTTGCATTTTGACATTATCAGTTCATTTCTTCCTTCCTCCTCTTTGAGAAGGGATTTACTGAGAACAGCACAGGAACATCAGTTAAAACCAAATAACCCCGCCTTCTCCACCCAACAAGATTCTCCTATTCTAATGAAGATCAGCATTTGCAATAACAGTACAGCAAGTTCCAGCGCCCATTTCATCTTATGTTTGTCCTGTTGTCTGAAAATGCCTGCTGAGATGACAACTACTGAGAATCTCATACTGAATTTTATCATAAGGACAACTTTGTTCTAGGAAGTGGCTTAATATATATATATATATATTTAACTTGATGTATTCATACTTAAACAACATAGAGAAGAAAGTTAATTCTTCAATTTTTTTTCCCATTAAGATCATAAGAAAACTGAATATTTTAATACGTAATACTATGATGACGATTATAAAACCTGAATACTTTATTTTTGTTGAATCAGCACTGGAACAGAGTGAAATATTTTAGTTAAAAGAAGGTTATGATATTTAAATATTTTACTGGTGTAGAATCCTCACCTACATTAAAAATTTGGATAAATCCAGTTCATAGCAATCTTGAAAACTAGGTGAGAAGACTTTCACATGACTGTGTACATGTAAAATTAAGATGTTTGGAGTACAGAGATCTTGTTTAAACACATGGAGGTTTTGGTCCTACTTGAAAAAAATTCAAATAAATGTATTTTATTAAATACACAATATTCAAAGACCACCAAATACAAAGATCAGCAGTATAGCAGAACAATGATGCTTCAAACATAGCTAAGCAGAGAACTACAATTTGTTAATGTGTTGATATTGAAATAAAATGAACCAAAGAAGGGGAAAACTATAATTTGTGTACATAACAGTTATTGGTAGTATGGGACTGGTTCAAAACGCACAGAAAGATATTTGTTATTGGAAAGATTATTAGTCCTCTAAGAAATCCACTTTAAATGCATTTTTTTCTAGTGCATTTCCTGAATAAGTAAGCCTTTTGAAAATCAGCTTTGGCCTGCTGCCACCCGCTTGCTTCATTTGCTGACTTTTCATACTCAGCACTTCAGATTTCTGTAATGACTATTTACAAGACAGGAATTTAAAAGGATGAACAGATATTAATAAAGTCACTCATGAAGAGTACAGTCTTTATCCAAAACTAAGGTTACTCTAGACTCGGTGTAAAATGACAGATGCTGAGGTCCAAATTCAAGCCTAATGACCCCAAAGCACAGGTAAATCTTTCTGTGTCTTGCATTTATCTCTCTAAACCTCACAATATAGATCTGAATGGATACTTCTGATTATAAACCACTCAGAAAGATGAAAGAGAAATGCTGCAGTGAAGATTAATAAAGAACAGAAAACTAAATCATATTCCCAGCTAGCAGGAAGGACACCAGGCAACCTTGCTGTAAGATGCTGGTACACAAAACTATTGAGATATCACATCTCAGAAAATATAGCTTTTAAGCCCCACAGCATAACGCCAAGTAATCTTTAGATCAGATAATGTAAAACATGATACTAGCTTCCATTAAGGCAAAGATGGCACTGATCAGTAGATAGAATTTTCTGTGAACAAAGGTTGCAGCACTGCTGGAATACATTAGGTATTCTTTTTCTAAGATTATATATGTGCTTATTTACATTTAGTAATGTAAATTTCTATGACAGACTAGGATTTTGAATATCCAGCTGATGACAAAATAAAAATTTCACAATACTAAAGACATGAGCACTACAAAAAAAACCAACAAATTCCATATTCTACTAATGACTAAACACAAAATTTGCAAACTTCTGATAATATAAGGAAGCCTCACATTGTTTCTGAAGCTCATTAAACTGAAACTCCTACAGAGAATAAGTGCTGGGTATGTTGGCTTAACTGTAAAGACACTAACTGCAGCTTCCTGAAGTGTCCAAAATAATTCCTGAAACAACTTTAACCTTTCAAGAAAACAAATAAAAGCAAAACAAAGAAAAACACATTAACAAGTGAGAAAAATAAAATAAAATAGAAATCAAGCATGCAAAAAAGGGAAAAGCGCTGCAACCATAGCAGAGAATCTAATTTTCTTTGCCTTTCTCCCACACATTGTGCATCTTCATAGAACAGTCTGTGCACCCAGAGCTGCTGGTGCCAGGACACCTTGTAAGCATTTCTAACTAACTCCATTTCCACTGGAGGGAATGGGAGCTGAAAGCAGTTGGAACTGAGAGAATCTGAAACTTGAAATTAGACATAAATTACAACTTGGTAGATCTGTGCCTTCACAAAAATTGCTATCCTTAGAGTCTTAATACATCCTGACATTTATTGGAGTGCCACTGCTTTGCACAAGGAAGAAGCACGGCGCAACCTGGTTGCCACAGAAACCAGGACAGTTCACATCACACTCAGCTCTTATTTTAAATTCCTCTGCAGTGCCAAGCAGCACTGCCACTGCACCACAGAGCATGTCTGACACTGAAGAATCCTGCTCCTATGTCGAATCTGCAAGGTCACAAAAATAAGGAAGTTTACAGCACAACAATTCTGTTAAATTTTAAAGTACCTGCTGTACTAATATCAACATTAGAAATAAGAGTCCTATAAATAGGAAAAAATCCACCAGTACTATACCAAAAAAATACATACATCGCACCTGCTGTACTTTACTAGAGGGCGAGCAAAGCTTTTCTCAACTGTTTACTACATGAGACTCTATAAACTGCAGTACTAAAGGCTGACAGTACTGGGTCATTTTTGCACACCTGGAAAACATGTGAAATAAGAAACACTGTGGTAAGTTATTAAAAATAGTATAAGACAAAAAGAACATATTCTTGCTATTTGTAACCCAGGAAGTCTAGATATGACCAGCTCCTCATGTATCCTATGACCAGGAGCTGCTGTGCATGTGATTGCCCTAGCACATCTGAGCAGCTGGAAGCTTGAGCAACAAGCATAGCGACCGGAACACATAGCAGAAAGAAGAGCTGCAGCCTTCATGTTCTTTCTTACTCTTAATTCTTGCTCTTCAGCCATCTCAGATTTTACATGATTTGTTATAGAAGTTTCAGGTTGCATCCAGTCGCAATAGCACTATTAAATGAAACAAACATTCACTTATTTAGAAGCATTTCTAACATGTTTTCCATTGCTGTTCATATTCTTATACAGATATAAAGATCAAATTCTTCTATTAAGGGCTGAAACTTACCTTGGTGTTTTCCACAGTGTTATATCTATGTGTGAAGTAGCCATTATAGCTCTTACAGAGTTTTAATCACTTGAATGAGTGAATTCCAGTAAGAAGCATGAATATAAGCTTAGATACCAGAAGTACTGCTGCTATTCTAAGTCTTCCTCAATGCTGTTTTTCCACCATTTTAATAAATTTAGCATTTCCATGCACATCCTACATGTCTATTTACTCTTTCCCATTTTGTTCCCCTAATTCTAACTGGACTTTAGTCTCCCCAGAACAGCTAATTGGGTGCAGAATTAATGTCATATAGGCTCATTACCATTAGCGATATTTATGCATTCGATATTTATATAGTCCCTGTAAACTCCTGAAAGCCTTCTGCGTTTGCTTCCTCCATTTAACTGCAGTGATGCCCAAAGTTAGAAGATACTAGAAGTTAGAACTATTTTTGTGACAAGTCACAGAGCTTTGGACAAGATCCTCAGATATCATCTGCTTAAATTGTCTCACTGAAAAGTCGCCCAGTCCGAACTTTCCTATCAATGATACATCATAACCAAAATAATAATAAAAAAAAATAAAAAAAATCAGCCAACTTAGATTCCCACAGAATAAATGGGGATGCCTGTCACCTTCAGGTTTCTAATAAAGTACAAAGCAAAAAGAGCTGTGCATACTGAAACAGCACCTATCTTCAAATATCTTGTTCCTTCAAAAAAACAATTAAATCCCCTGCTCAGAATATTTTTGGTTTTCTAAAAAAATGTTTTTAAAAATACAGGCAGAAACTGGTATACAGATACTTGTATGATTACTCAGATGATAAAAATTCTGGATTCAAATTCATCCTTTAACTAGACACACACACGCTCCCTCACATCTGATGGAAAATCCTGAATATGTGATTTGTCATAGAGAGGAAGTCTTTCCACCACTCATGCTGGTTTTTTTTTTTTTAGTTTTTGTTGTTTTCTTACTTTTTTTTTTCCTTCCCTGACAGGGCGTTACAAATACAAAAGGTTTAATGTGTGTCTTCCTGTTTAATCTATTACCTAATAGTGATTTTATTCAGCTGAGAGATGAAGAATGATAAACGTGAATTAAACTAGGTTGAGTGTATTGTATGAACTGAATTAATATTTTTACTTCCTGGTCACATTTTTTTAAGCCAACAAGCCATTATATAAATGTAATCTTTTCGCCTTTTTTATAATACTCCTAAGGGAATTTCTTAAGGGTAACAGTTTTGAACCTTTACTTTATAGGCAAGGTTTACATGCTAACCTGCTCAGACAAAGCAATGTTTACAGAAAGATAATTCTCAGGACCTGGAAAAAAAGGAAGTCAAATAATGTGATGCCTATTGAAGAACAGGGTGCATGGCTAAGCAGGATTCTGAGTTTTTCCATTGTTGAGAGCTTCGAATCAATCTAAATCATAAATTCTAATTTCTTATTAAACTCAGAATAGCTCAGGATGAAAGAGATCTCTGGAGATCATCTGATATTGTGTGTCTGTGTCCCCACTTGAGTACTGCCACCTAGAGCTGCTTGCACAAGAGAAAACTTTCCTAAAAGCTTTATTGATTATTTTAGTAAACTGGCTAAAATGCAATCTTAATACAGTACAAAGTCTGCAGTACAGCTGGGAAGCCTTTCCAGTATTGGGTTAATTGAGCGCTCCTTGTTGACCCTTTCTACTTTCACCCTGTACCTCCAGAGATGGCATAAGTTCCACGAAATACAGTTTCCCATCTACCCCCACATATTCTAATAAATACCTTCTCCATAAATTAGGAGTCAACAGATCTATGTGAGAGAATTTTGAACAGTTCTCAAAGAAGTATTTTCTTTCATGGTATTAAACTGCTCATTTGTTCAAAACTAGCTGAAAAGTATGGCATAATACAAAGACAACACCATTAAACCACCAATAATTCAAAACTTACTTGAAGACTTAGGACTTGGATATGCAACTTCTGAAAAGCGTAAATGAGAAAGCAGTATTACTGCAAAAATTGCAAAATAAAAAATATTCTCCTCCGATCTTCTGAGGAGGTGGCCAATATGATACAGCCTTCTTCCTTAAGACCAAATACTGGATTTGCTGGTTAATCCCCACTATCTACAGGATCTGGTCAAGCTGAATCAAACACAGTTTCGAATGTCATTGAAGCTGCTTTCCCTTCAAAGAACAGCTCACCAGATACAAGACTGTGAAAACCTGTTCACAATCAGCAGAATTTTAACAGTTCTCATGTTACACATGGCAAGAGGTTTATGAAGGGTCTCACCAAATAACAGGTCCATTTATTTTCACTCCCCTCACCACCGTCTCCCAAAGCACTCTAGTAATTACTCAGGTGAGTGTTAAGAAAATGCTAGTTTGCAGAACAATAAAGTCTTACTTTTTTTCTTCCACTGCAGAAGATTTTTTTAAAAATGTTGGAAAATGCTCTACTCTTCTTGCCATGAGATTGAATACAGAATATATAAAGCAAGGAAAATTTATAGTAAGAAGTAGCTAACTCAAAAAAATGGAACAGCAAGTGTTAGCCTACTCTCTCCAACATCTTTTTTTTTTTTTTATGAATGATTATACTTTTTGTCTACTACAACACTTATGCATTAACAAATGTGCTAGAACTTGAAACAGTGTGTCCCAATAACACTTGTGAACCGGTACTATTCAAAGACAATATTTTCCCAGCCACATTCTAGAGAAAAATCAGGAACAGTGTCTTCATCACCATTACTCATGGCACAACTGCTATAAGATAAATGCCAAAAGATGATGCTCTTCTATGACTGTAAACATACTCAGTTCAGTACTGCAGAACAATTGCAGTATATGAACTTCTTATAAATCAACATGGCAAATGATTGTGGAATTCACAATTTTAAATAAAAAGAAAAAAACAACTAACAATGATACACAGAGTCATTTAGAACCAGATGTCCACTAAAACAAGTAGCTGTCCATGCTTATCTCAAATCTCAAGAGTCAAAATATTTCAAAGAGCATTCAGAAAGTTATGTAAAACATTCACTTGTGCAAAAATGACATCTAAATTTATGGCACAGTTGATTACTTTTATTGTGAGAGTTCAACTGTAAATAATTTACTTCAATGAAAACTACACATAGCCTTTTTCTACACATTTTTAACTACAAAAAGAGAATATAAACAAGATAAAATTAGAGCACTTTTCTGAATCATTGCTTAATTTGGTCCCTAGCTTTAATAACCAAATAGTAACGTAGAAGATAAAAAACATTTATGCGGAAATGAAAAAAATTATCTTCAAATATATGTTTAATTCCAAGAACTAGGAAACAGTTATCTAATTAGATAATCACTGCTGTAGAGACTCTGAATTTAAAGATGCTGTCAGTCTCTTAAATTTACATACCTGCAAGAACTTCCACATGTAAAGTGCATCATACTTGCAGAGGCTAAGCAAGTTGCTACCTGCTAGCAGGATTTCAATGAATATATAGATAGATTCAGGATTGTTAAGATACAGTAAGCTACAAGATAACGTCTATTTCCTAACAGAACTTAAATTCAGTGGGTTTGTTGTTTTTCATTTTCCTCACTGAAAAACTTTAAGATTAAAAACATTAGTATTGAAAATACTCTGAAAATTTCAGGCATTCATTTAAATACACAAAATGTATTTTTTATGTTGTGGTTGTACAGATAGGCCTGTTAATAACACTGATTAACAGTTTTCATATAAACATTTGCAGAAGTGTTTCAATAAATATATTTTTGCCCAATTGTGAATGTATAAGATTCTTCTTTTGAAAAGACAACTATTTTTTCTGCCATTCAGACACTCTTAGTACCACAGGTCCACTTATGTAGTTTGCAAATTTCCTTCAAAACCTTACTCTGTGTATAAAAGCTTCTGTGGACACTGAACTAACTGAAGTATGCACAAGTAGAAACAGTAAATAAACATGGTTTACATGTGGTGGTTGCTTGCAACTCCACACTGCCGGGCCAAATTTAATGACCGTGTGCTAGGAAAAGTGACTTTGTTAGAAGTGACTTGAGATTAGGTGGTTAGGATTCAGTCTACTGTGAAAGCATTGAGCAAGATCCTGCACATCACACCTAACAATCTGCACCAGCAGAGATCCACTGTCACTGCCACCACTTCTGAGGAGTACTATCCATCGCCTCACTGTCCTCGCATTCACTGTTTGGTCTCCATCAGCATTCACCAAGCACTGATAAGGGTCAGCGGTTGCAGTTTTTTTCCTTGTGGAGGACACACCCTTGTTTTGAAAGCACTTCTATGTCAGTCACCATTTTGTCAGACTGGTCCTCTGCTACCATCTGTCACACAGCAACAAAATGTAATGGAATATCGGTGGGAATACTTAACCTCTACTACCATATCACCAACATCTTCCTCTGATGTTGCAGGTCAACATCATAAAATAGGAGGCATTACTTTCAGTGGAGCCCTCATGTAAAGACAGATTCTTAACTGTACTTTACAACTTCAGAAAACAAGTTGCAGTCATTATTTTAATAAAAGAACCAGGAGACTATCAAGGCATGAGCGTAAGTTCCTCTTGCTATGTGTAAGAGCAAGACTACTCTCAGAGCCCCATTCACAACTTGTAGGGGATCACCACCCACACAGTGACTGCTTTTGCTCCATAATTAGTTTACACGGACCTATTATTTAGGTGAAGGCAAAATCTGTCAATTTCCTCATTTTACATGTTATTTAGAGCAGTGGTCTGTGAGTTAGAAGGGTCATGATTCTCCAATAGAAAAGTTTTACTCATCTGAATACTTCAGTCATTAAAAGTGGCAAAATGAAAGTACCATCTCCACAAGGAAGCATACAGCAACTGTTCGAGGATGAATTATTTTTTAGAACTGTTTTTCCATTTACCTGCGTTTGCATGAACAATAACGTAAAAATCACTTACTAGCATACTGTTGTTTTAAAAAAAACTAAATCAAGCTTGGTTTATGAAAATGGCAGATGTTATATATTCAAATACACACTAGCAAAACTTCACAACTAACAAACCAGTATCAGGATCTAGTTGCTTTGTGAGAATACAGCACAATTCTAAGGTACTTAATTTTTTATAGGTTGCAAGAAAAGTACTTCAGTTCCTGTTACAATATATTCTCCCCTCCTCCTGCTGCAGTCTCCGCTTACATTTTTTCTTCCCTATCTCGTTTCCAGCTGTTTCTTCTTCTGCCTACCCTGCTTACTTCCAGCTGCTCCATTCCGTTGTCCAATTCATTATGTATCATTACCGACAGTTTTCCTCATACAATCTTCAATTGCTACAAATAAAAAGCTCTCTTGACATCGTTTAACAAGAATTTTTATTTATTCTAATTACTTAGCTATGATTAAAGACAAAATACTTTGAGAAGTATATAAAAAACTTCTTGTTCATGTACCACACTCTCTATTTGGAGTTTATTTTAAAGTCTAACTGCTCTCAGGCAGTCCTTTTCACTTCATTTTGTACTATCTACAGGGACTTAAAAGGCAACAGAGAAGTGACATCTGAATTCAGTGATGAATGAGCTACTGATGAACACATCCAGCACCTCTGGAAGCCATTCTCATCCAGCCCAGTAATACTGCCATTATTTTGTTTCAGAGTTAAGTAAAGGTAATCAGCATGCTAAAGGGGTTTCAATGTTACAACACCTGATTTCAATCTTATTGAGAAATTATGTACCATTTTAGGCATATCCAGAAGTGCTATAAAGAAAGTAGGTCATAAAGAAGCAAGAAAAAAAATTACATTAATCCAGAAAAGCAAACTTAGAAAAATCTTAACTTGATCAAGTACTTCATCATCTGCCTAAGTTCCTAGACGAGCACAGTGAAATATTTAGCATGAGTTTACTCTTCAGTTGTTGCCCTTGCCCCAGGACTGTTAACCTAGACACCTTTGCATTTAGAAAAGAATCCTAGACATGAAATTTTCAAGACATTTAGAGCATGACCTGTTATGGAAGAAAATTAGTTGCTGTTAAAAAAAAAAAAGGCTTTAGGTCTTCCATTAGTCTTCTATAGATAATTAAGAAAAGTTGTATGAACTTGTATTCCTGGATAAAGTGATGAAGCAGCATTGCTATTTTCAGCATGATGTACTAGGCATAGAAAAGTAAAATATTTAAAAATGCTGCTTGGCACGATTTGGTATCCTTTGAACTGAATAAAAATAATCTGCTGTTTCCATTTTAATTTCCTTTTTTCTCTTCTTAATCTACATTTTTGCCTCTTAACTGCTGCCCTAGTATTCTGAGTTTTTCTTTTTTAACCCCTTCCAGCGTTTATGTGAAATGATGAGGTTAGAAGTACAACCATCTAACCCACTGAAAAAAAGAGAATAAGAATGACATTCATTCTGCATCACCGCTCCCATGTATCATCTGTGATTGCTGATGGAGATTGAGATACTTCTGCAGGATTAAGCAGTCTTCTTTTTACCAGACTGACTACATGACTGATCTGCATACTCTGCTGACAGAGTTGCTTTCCCCAATAGTCACATACAAAATTTAATACATACAAAGTTTGATAAGAAGTATAACTCCATTGAATCTAATAGAAAATCGACCCTACACTATACCCTAGACAGCTTTTTTTGTAGCCATTTCATAGGCTTAAAATTGAAGTCCTACACATAAACAGCCCTTTTGTTGCTCATTTTTACTAGCCCTCTGAAGTCCCTACTACTTTTTGTATGCTAGTCTGTACAATTTGTCAGTCTCTTGTAACAGAAATCAACATGTTGATAAACTGCATCTTTTTTATATAGGGAGAAGACTTTAATTGTCCTGGGAATCATTCACAATCAAAAAATACTTCAGTAAGCCTGTCTCTTTTGTAAGATAGGGGATTACATCATAACGTAGTTCATCCTTAATCTTAATAAAAATCCCTTGAAACTGACTTGAGCAACAAAAATATTCACATGTTCAAAAGCACACATCTCTGAACAAAATACGTTAGTACTTCAGAGTTACACAGCACCTTCCATTTTAGTTTCTCATTAGTAATGAACAAGCAAAGCAGTTAGCTGTCCCTTCACTTGATATATATAAAATCCAACTTCATATAGCATCCGATTGATGCCACGTTTTTTTTTTAAATGCACCTCAGGATACCATTGGTCTTCCTGGCCACAAGGGAACACTGATGGCTCATGGTCAACCTGTTGTCGGGCAGGACACCAAGGTCTCTCTGCAAAGAGCTACTTTCCTGGCATGTCAGACACCCCTTCCTGCTTTGTATCATCTGCAAATTTGCTAAGGGTACATTCTATCCTTTCATCCAGGTCACAGAGGAATATGTTGAACAAGACCAGACCCAGCACTGATCCCTGGGGAACACTGCTAGCTACAGGCCTCCAAGTAGACTCTGCTCCACTGATCACAGCCCTCTGAGCTCTGCCAGTCAGCCAGTTCTCAGTCCACCTCACTGTCCACTCGTCTATCCCACTCAGGTCCTAAGTTTACCTACAAGGAGGTTATGGGAGACAGTGTCAAATGCCTTACTGAAGTAAAGGTACACAACATCTACTGCTCTTACCTCATCTACCCAACCAAATTACCTAAAGTTTAACAATGACTTGTTCACTGTCACTCTGCAGATCAGGAATTTATCTTCAGAGTTGCTTGTTCGCAACAACCAAACTGACTTCTTATGCTCTTTAAATTCTTCCTCTTATTTGTCAAATCCTGTTCAGCCACAATATAGGGGAAAGGAAGGAGAAAAGGCTGCTTCCATGCTCAGTATACCAACCATCACACATACCATTAACTACAAATCAAGAATTTGATCACAAGTTTCTGAAGTGTCAAAATGTTTTTCTCCCCCCAACACAAAGCCCTATTTGTAGGATCAGTATTTTTTTCTTTTTAGCTATTTCAAATATGTAATAGGACAACTGAAAAAAATGAAAGCATATCTAAGAACTCTTAGAAGAGGAAAACAAATTCTCAATCTTTAAAAATCCTAGTCATCTTCTACAGAGATCAGTAATATGTCAAACTGTGCAGCATCCTCAACAGAATGCATGAGTTTCAGAGATCACTTGTCAGTATAGTCCAGCTCATTCTCACTTGAGTTAATGCAAGATACAATAAAATACATTTCATTCCCAAATACATGAGATCTACACAATACAATATTTCTCATATAAGTCAAATACAATCACATTGTTTCCCTTCTGAAATTCCTGTTTTCCAACTGGAAAGCTTCTGAATCTCAAGGTATTCCACCATATTTGGCCTTAATTTCAAGGTTTTAGTCTGTTAGACAGGCCCTATAGAAATCCAAAGTTTTAACTTCAGTTTCCTCCTGCTATATGTAGCACAGTTAAAAATGTGTCTTGTTGTTACAACCTTCTTGTACTCATTTGGATATGAATAAACATAAAAGTGTTTAGTTTAGGGAAAAATATTTTTGTTAATAAATGTGTTTTAGCAAACAAACTTCACAGTTGTATGCTATTGTTACATAAAAGCTTAGTTTATTAAGTATTACTTCCAGATAGAATCCTATACCTTCCTACAGCCTCTACTGAGAAAAACGTAATTCCTTTCAATTCTGAGCTATATTACATGGCATTAAAACGTAGGTTTTAAAAAACAATCACAGTTGTTACCAAATATCCATAGGCATAAATATTCAGTTACACCTCTACAGCACATACAAGCAAAAGCCATCTTTTACAGACCTTTTGCCCTCAGCTAGATCTTCCAGCCTTAGAATAAATTTATATAATCCATTTCTTCTGGCAGATTCATCATATGAAAATATACAGGGAGAACAAGTCAGTGGTAACTCATTGCAGCTAAACCTTGTTTTCTATCCAGAGAATCCATACTTGACAGCAGCAGTGAAACTTTTAAACAAAGGGAAACAAATCTTCAGTTCCTGTACTGAATCTTTAGCTGTTAACAGCTTCCAAGCTGATTAGAGGACATTATATAGTGGTCCCTTTTACACTAAAATTAGTCTTCCTAGTATTTATTTCATGGCATAATGTTACACTTGACCTTTTCTGTTCTATCATATCAAATTTTTATTGAATTTTACAGCGTGCCTCTTCTTCTTCGCATTATTAGAACTGTGTACTATTAAAATGCTTTTATAGTGTAGTTAGGATGTCTGTTCATTTAAATACATACATTCTTAATACACATATCCACAAATGCAAGCAATCATACTTCTCTTGTTTAATGACTTAGAATACCTCCAAGAAATAGAGAAAATCTTTTTATTACACACATATTTACAGTGCACATTGAACTGTGCAAAACTATCTTTTTTTTTTCTTTCATTTGGCATTTCACTATTGAATCTTCATGTTAAAAGAAATCTAGAGGTGTACCAAGTCTGTTAGTGTTGAGTTCTTTCACCTATTCACAAAGCATGGAAGGCCATAAAAAAATGGGGTCCAAGTTTCTGTACAGTGTCCTAGCAGTTCTGAGAGTTCAACATATACAGACTACATTTGATATAATTTCATTCTCTCTGAAGATGTTTAAGAGATACTTATTGTGACTTATCCACATCAGTAAACCACGACAACTGTGGTTTTCAGTTAATGCTAAGAGCTATCAGTCCAATATCAAACACTTAAAAGTTATCCTCTACCATCTGCATAATTGACATTTTTGTAGTTTGAAATATAAATTTAAGAACACTTAATAATATACGATAGTACAAATTTGTGCATAGCAAAAGGGAAGAAATAGTAAATTATACAGCTTAAATGACTGAAAAGCTTGTGTTAGTCAAACTTTATTCCAATTTCTGATAAGGAGAGCACTGAAGTATGACAAGAGACGGTTCTGAATGATATTAAAGAGAAACAAGTTTCCACTGCACATATTGCTTTATGCACATGCATCTCTTCACTCTTATCTTCCTATTTATCCCTACATATAAAATTGTGCCTTGACTGCCATGCAAAACATTAAAACAGTTTTTTACTAAAAGCCAAGTTAAACTAAAGAATAATTTTAGAGACTCCTAAAGATGAAGATAATTTTAGAAATTACACTACAGTCTGACTAGCGTCTCTGTAAGAGACTTTTCACCTTTTCAACAACATATTTCTCTTTTGCTGACAACGCGCTGGACTTCTTTTCTCTCCCAGCATCACATTTATTAAAATAAAGTTACACTCCTATGATTCTCCTGTAGGCTGCAGTCAAATATCTTTCCGGAATCATTATAAGAACCTGAAGAATAAGAAAACATTACAGTATCTAGAGACTACAATGAACACCATATACAAGCATGGTATCCTCAACATTTCTTTCAAGTAGGTAAGGAAGTGCATAAATGTCTTCTGGAAGATTACTTGAAGACAGGACATTAAAAATTATTATTTTGCTCTAGCAGGAGATCACTAGGGCTTCTAAAATAATTCCACACAAGATAGCATTTGAATCTTGGTGAACAAAAACTTACATCAGTTCTTCATTTCCCTACCTGTGGAGAGGAAGTTAATTGAGGGGGAAAAATGATAGTGATCAGAAAGGGAAAAATCACTCCTAGGAACAGCTACAGATTAAAGCAATGACCTTCAGTTTTGTTCTCTCTCTAGTTAGTGCAGCATTTCTGTAAAGAAATGTTTATTTCAAACTCTAAACCTTAGGAAAATTGAATATATTTATATATTTTGCTGAACTATTCCCACTAGTTTGCCATCTCACTGCCGGTCAAAATAAAAACAAGATTTTAGTCTCAATACACACATCCTAGGCATGGGGCTGTACCTCAGTTTATAACTATTCAAGGCAAGTTCTTGAATTACAAAGGATTCAAACTGGTAGAAAACAGCCTTGGGAAATCACTCAGACAGATTCCAAATTCCCAAAAACTAGCAGAAAGACGTATGGTTTTGATATTTTTCTTCCTCTGTAATATGTAAGATAATAATGGACTCTTTCATCAGGATATGGACTATACTCATTTCTTATCTATTAATACTTGCTACAATGAATAGTGAAAACAATTGTAACAAGATACTACCTTGAAGCTGAATGATGCATTGAAAATGGCAACTAGTTGAAACCAAGATTTTTACAACTTTGCTTTGCACAAGTTAATATTGTTATTGTATCTATTACCGAAAATAAGATAGGAGGAATGGAAGAAAACCATGTGGAAAAACAGAACAATATGAAAGATTAATTAATTCAATAAATTAGTTATCAGTAACTCACAAGCAACACAGACATTATTTGCCTAAAAGAATGCAAGTTTCCCACAAATATTGCTTTAGTATTGCTTGAAAATAATTCACAGTCACTTTGAAAATAGACAAGTAACTACAGGTAAAACGTTAGAACTGCAACTGCTCAACAAGCAGAAAAAAAAAAAAAAGGTATCCTATCAGACTGTAGCATGTCTGCCAGCATTTAAAGACAAACACCCATGAGCAGAATAATTGTGAACAAAATTATCATTACTGTTATTTAAGAGTAGTATTACTGCAGATGCCAAAAGGGAGAAATAATGAAACAAACATGAGGACAAAATAAATACAAAATGAAATTCTGCAAAATGACATTGGTTAGTGTAAGTAAACACCTCACACATACACAACAGTTATATATTTGTTGCGGTTTATACCAGCAGGCAGCTCTGCACCACAGAGACATTTTATCTCTTCCCCTACAGGTTGAACAAGGGAGAGAAATGTAAACAAAACAGAACTCAAGAGTGAGAGAAAGACTATTTACTACGATGGAAAAGAAAAATATAAACAAAAATGCAACCATAATTATTTATAAAAATCTCTAGTGCAATCACCTGCTCTCAACTAACAATACAAACACTCACCGATCAATACCTTGCAGTGTCCTACCAACACCCAGCCAATCCTCAAGCAGCAGCAGTTACCCGACTACTCTCCCCAGCTTTATGGTCTTCTGCATGATGTTAGCTGGTATGGAATAACCCCTGGCCTAATTCAAGCACCTGCTATTGCCTGTTCCCCTTAGAGGAAGTTCTTTCCTACTGAGCGGCCCCATCTGCCTCTGGTTGTGCCCCCACCACTCAGCAAAAAAAAAACAAAAAAAAAACCAAAAAAACAAACCAACAACTTTGGTGTGCTGTTAACATTATCTTGCTGAAACCAGAACAACATTTAAGCCTTAAATCAGAAGGAGTAATATGAGTGGAGATAATACTGGACAATATCTAAGGATATTTTTACTATGTTAGTGTTAGAGATGTTAGCTGACAAATTTCTGCAGTAAAAATTCTTTTGGAAACATCAATTACGTTTGTATACTGTCCAGCCCCAACAGGACCGTGATTTACCAGTGTATAGAACTTATCTCATTTCAAGTGCTGTGTTTATGTTGCTGTTTCAGAGATTTAGGGTTGTTTTTCATTTTCTGACTGAACAGAGCACAAGAGCATTTTAGTCTTTACCAATATTTTTAAAGATATGTATATTTAATGAAGTATAATTTTTCCCTTCAAATATACAGAAAACTGTTTCTTCTAAAAGTCTTCTGCTGTTCATTGATCCAAATCCCACACGGCAAAATAACTCTCAGGTCAAAACCTGAATCAGTTATATAAACCAAAATAAAAAATTAAAAACTGCATTCTTTCCAAATGAATGAATAACACGACCAGAATGGTTTCTGTCATCTAGTAAAAAATATAAAATTCTATTACACCCTCAAAATTGCATATTATATACAAGGAATAATTTAAGCATCTTAATAATTTACAGCATAATAATGATTTGTAAAACTGAATTATTGATGAAAAATGCTATTCTTTAAAGGAATAATAAATTAGAACTTCCATGCCTGCATGCAGCGGTTTCATCTTATTTACTGAATTCATATTATCCTCAAAGCCTCCTCCTTAGAACAGCAGTTATCCAGCAGAAAGTCTTCAATGCACAAGGGGTACTGCTTACTAAATAAGGATACAGCAAAATATATAACACGCTATCCATGTTTTATTTATGAAACAGTCTTTTTGCCACTCTCCACTGTTCACAGCCTTCCACTGCTATCATTGATGCTTCTTTTGGGGTTTTACTCTTTATGCTTTTGTCCATGCATTAAGAGAATTCTGTAATGGACTTCTGTCACAAGGCTTTGATAATCAAGAGGCTGCATGAGGAGGAGCCCAGCAGTGCCCCATGTCAGACCAGAGCAGCTCCAGCTGCCCCAAAGGGACCCACCGCTGCCATAGCTGAGCTGTGAGCAATGCTGGGTGTGTGCCTCAGGGAAAGCAGATTTGAGAAAGAGGAAAATCTGCTGTGCCACAGCAGCTGGGAGAGAGGAGTGAGAGATGTGAGAGAACAGCCCTGCAAACACCCAGGTCAGCACAGGAGGAGATCCAGGCACAGAACAGCAGTTCCCTGCAGCCCAGCAGAGTCCTATGGAGGAGCAGGCCATCTCCCCACAGCCCATGGGCACCACATGGAGCAGATCTCCCCGTGCAGCCATGGAAAAACCCACAGAGCAGTGGTGGATGAGGCCTGAAGGAGGCACTGTGGTGGGGCAGGAGGACTGGGGGAGCTGCTGGACTCCATACGGTATCAGTTTGAGAAGGATGGCTTCTTGCAGAAGGGTTCCCATGCAAGAGCAGGGGCAAAGAGTGACAACGAAGGAGCGGCAGACATGATGCTTTATGGACTGATCACAGCCGTCATTCCCCATTCCCCTTTTCTGCTGTGGGGAGAAGGTAGGAAGGGAAAATGGAGAAAGTGATTTTAGTTTGCTTTAGTTCTCACTACTCCGGTCTGTTAGTAACAGGCAATAAATTACATTAACCTCCCTCATGTTGAGTTTGCCCATGACAGTAACTGATGAGCTTTTTTTCTCATCACATGTTTTCCTTCTATTCTTTTGAGGAGAGGGTTTGAAAAAGCAGCATGTTGGTGCTGAACTATCTAGTAGTGTGAAACTACTATTGGTCTCTATTGAAATTATGCTTTACATCACTTTAAAAGAAAAAGAAGTATTTTTTCCTTTGGATTTGTTCAGTAATGTCTTAGAAGATCACACGCATAAGAAGCAGAAGAATATAAACACTGCAGGACTACGGTAGGCTTTAAAAATTACCACTGAAGTCATGGAACAACAAGTGTTAGTTCACTGCATTTTATTCAAGTATGATCAAAATTATTACTGTAGCAACTACGACCATGTAATATAGAATTGATAATTTCCGCAAAGCATGATCCGAAAGTAATGCCTCCTATTTTATTATATTGGCTCATAACATCAGAGGCAGATGTTGGTGGTATGGTAGTAGAGGTTAAATCTGCCCACAAATGTTCCATTACATTTTGTTGCTGTGTGACAGATGGCAGTCTGACAAAATGGCATCTGACATGGAAGTGTGGATGAAGCAAAGGTACCTACAGGCATTTATCAACATTTGGTGAACGTTTCTGGAAACCAAACAGTGGATGTGAACACAGCAATGCACTGAGTGGAGCATTTCAGCAATGACTCTGTCACAGCAACTGTGAAACAGTGGGTCACCTCCGCTGGTGCAGATTGTTATGAGCGTCGCATGCAGGCTCTTGTTCATTGCTGGTGAAAATGCATAACTAATGCCAGTGACTATGTATAGTATTTTGTAGCTGACAATTAGCTCTATCAAGTAGTGTTGTTGTGCTCTTTGTCTCTACTGTAGCCTCCAAGGAAATAAATAGGAGGCATTACTTTTAAGACACTTACATATATTCGAGCATAAAGATCACACTTCTCTTACCCTAGACACCATACAACAACACAAAAGGCCTTTGGAACAAGACTGAATTCATACTGGACTCAAGCTAGCCCCCCTTATACAACAATCTCAGTCTTTACCATATACACATCAATATGGACAAGGAAAAAGTAATTGAATAATAAGTCTTACAGCATTGAGAAATACCATTTTTTAGAACTTCTGGTTTTAAATATCCAGCTTTTCTAGATCTCTTCATACAAGCTTCTATGCATATTTTACTATTTTTATACAAGCAAATTTTACTTTGAAAATATTGAATCGGAAACTAAAGAAAGCTTTCATGCTCTCCTTTGACACACACTAATTGATTTTCTTCCTGAGACCTGAAATGAGACTTCTGACACTGTCTCAAGTGAGTTTTTAAAGCTCTTCATGTTATGTTTACAATTTTCTGAAAGTCCATTCAATCTACATTTTCTGTATTGGAAATGGTTATTTAATATGCAGAAAATACTAGCTTAATACTTTTTGTATTAGAATGACTATATTTGTTTCACTGTCTTTTAAAATTATTTTACAAATCTAACTACAAATTTTTAATAGGCACAAACTGAGTATTAGTTATAATAGTTTTACAATTAAAAAAAGCTTTCATAGGAAAATTGGGGGACTACAGGAAGGAGCCTGTATTTGTTGTTGCTGTTTATTCTCTATATCCTTAGTTAATTTCTTTGGATCATAGAAATCAACAACAAAAACACTGTATTCCAGATGTAGAGAGTGAGGTTGAGTTCGGATGTTTGAGGACAGTCTTATTTTAACCATTACGCTTGAGAAAAGATGCTGTCATTTTGTAACTAATGTAAAGCTAAAAGCTTCCACCCTTGCAGCAGATAAAAAAGCTCTCCTAATGCTTCATAAAGGATTTAAAATTTCTTCCACATTTCACCTTTTACTTTACTATTTGAAACAGAAAAACAGTTGCACATAGTATATGACTTATAAAGTTATTTGTCATGCTTTTAGCAGACAATGTTCCTTCAGTTCTGTAAAAAAGAGAAAAAAAAAAAAGAACAAAAAAGAATACCCTTTCCTTTACAGGCCACTTTTTCCCAACAGACCCTTTTACAGTTCAGAACGTACTTAAGTGAATTCTATTAAGTCAAAGTATCCCAAATCTCAATAGCCCAGAGCTACCATGGAAACAAATATTTATAAAAAACTTTTTATTTATTTTTCCCCTCATGGAGCAACTGTGTAATATGGCAGTCACTGTGTAGCCTTTGATCACAGGATAACAGAAACTACATATTCTGCAAAAGAAAATAACTCAAAAAGCATCAGTGTGCTATTCCCTCTAGCTCTTTGATCATTTTGATAAACTTCAGAATTAGAAAATAAGTGCCTGGAAAAAGCCATTAGCAACTCCAAACACACTTAACTAACTTCATTAGTCAAATAATGGTTGTTTAATGAAATACATTAGGAACATTAGCAGCAATGAACAAGGAAGCAAAATGTAAAATTTTAAAGACCTGGAAAAACAATCAAATTCCTGTTTCTTTTTGGTTTTTGTTTATCTGTTTTGCTTTTCGTTGTTGTTTTGTGTTAATTTAGTCCATGATGTAACAGCTTTATCCTCTAAAAATATTTCAATGCATTTTTTTTTGTTGTTGTTACAATTAGTAATTAAAACATATTGCCACACAGAAAAGATGAAAGGAGTGTAGTAGACATCATTTACCTCTGTTTTACCAAGGGCTTAATCACTGCCACACACAATACTCTTATTCCCAAGTGAATGTGTTATGATTTGGGCAAACACAAGCTGAATATTCACCAGCAGTTCATCCTAACCACAGCACAACTAGGAGATCGAGGTAGGGACAATCCTCCTCTACTCAACACTCATGATATCACATCTCAGATACAAGACTCAGTTTTCTGCATTCCTGAACATCAGAATTACAGAACATCAATGAATTACAGCACATTAAGAAAATGACCACCAATAATGTCAGTGGCTGGAGCACTGTCTCAGGGAAGAAAAGCTGTGAGAATGGTTTTTTTTCAGCCCATAGAGAAGTTGTAGCTTCAGGAGGATCAAACAGTGGTCAGCCAGAGCATGTGAGGAGGTCAGCAAGACCACAGCCACTGGCTTTTTATTGTGCTGTGCTCCAAGAAGACAAGAAGTAACAGCCATAAGGTAAAATAAAAGAGTCAGGCACTAGACAGAAAGAAATAATGTTTCTTGAACCTGTACCGGTCATCAGGGTTTGGAACTAGATGATTTTTAAGGTCCCTTCCAACCCAAGATATTCTATGATTCTGTGATAAAATACTTAAGTAGTGATCTGGGTTGCCCAGACAAGCTGAGCAGTCTCCATCCTTCAAGGTCCAGTTGGGCAAATTGATCTGATCTAGCATTTGTCTTTCTTTGAGAAGGAGGTATTAAGAAAGGTCATCTGAGATACCGTATAACTAGAATTATCTTATGTTCTACACAACATGAGATAAAAATTAACCTGAAAAATTCCCTCCCCCACCTTTTTTTAAAGGCTATTTTTATTTTAAGGTTTTCCAGCCATCAAAGTCTGCATATTACTTGTATTTCTTTTTTTGTTGTTGTTTAGTTTTGTCTTTTTTTTTAACATAACTATCTACCTGTATAACAAAAACAGATTGCAAGAAGCTTATCCATCATTTAAATCCTCTAAAATGGGGTGTCTTGGGAGCTTAAAAGTTACATGTATAGTGATTAAAAATATATAATATATATATACATAATTAGAAAACTAGCTTTATATGCTTGTACATACACAGTAAGTATGTAACAGGTATTAGATATTTTGATCTACCTCCTCTTGATAGAGATAGGTGGATACACACGCATATAACATCTATCTAAATTGAAAGTGAAGAACGTGGGTTGCTCCTAAGTAGTCTATAAAAAAAAAAAAAAGATTGGGACATGTCATCAGTTCAGTTATTTAATCATTAGGCTAGGATAGTAACATGGCTGTGTTGTGTGGGAAACTCAGTGGCAAAAGAGTATAATATGCACAACATATATCTCAAAGATGTAAGAAGTAGACAAAAAAGAAGAACAAAATTTGTACTGTTTTTTTTTTCACTTAGTTGCAAAGTTGTATCGAAGTTCATAAACTAACACTGTGATTTTCAGCAGTTTATGACTCTGGGAGAGTCATAAAAGTAAGTTCAAAAATGGCAAATCACCTGGAGATGAAAGGTAGAAGTACAAAACATAACGTTAAAAGAAATAAGAATTTAATTTTAAATTCAGGATGCTAGTGAATCCATTAGAAAAAAAATTACACACATTAACATTTAGGAGTCTGCGAGGAAATAACATGATAGAGGCCAATGTGAGAAAACAAACAAATCTAAACCAAAGCTTTTATGAGATAACTCAGAATAGAAGTAATTCAGTGGGTCCCAAAGAGTGCATTTTCATAAAGCTTAAGAACAACTTGTACAGTCTGCTTGTAATCAGGAAGAAACAGAAAACCAGTCAGGTGGGAAACTATCACAGAGCTCAAGTAATGGCATGAGCACGCAACATTCTTTAGGAAAATAAAGATTGTAATGACTGGTAAGGACAAATATTACATCATGAAAGAGATGTTTTTTGATAATCATATTCCTTTTGACCTCACCAAAAGACTTTTTGGATTTAAGCTGCATTTCATAGGAATATGTAATGATCACAATTCTCTACTAAATGTCTAAATTAAGCAAATGCTTAACAAAGACAAGACACCAATTTACTTGGAGAAACCACTCAATTAAAATGACAAAAGAAACAGTTGCAAAGTTTATCATCATAAAAACTAAGCAAAATGTGCGTTAAACAAATTGGCATAAAACAAAGCCAAAGTGATAAAAGCCTGTTATAATAATTATCAAATGTCAAAATCAAAGATGAGCTACTATCTCCTTAGTAAAGGGTTGGCTGGACATCTTTTGGTATGACAGACTGGTGCCTGAGAAGCTTTCTGAAAAACATACTTTAGTATGAATTTACTGTTCCATTCACATTGACTTTATCAACTGATTTTCACCAACACTAATAACTGACCCTCGCTCATGACTAAAATACTTTCTTGTGAGTTAGCTACATTGATTATTCCCTCTGCCACCTTCTGAGGTGGGGGGAATGAAAAAGAAAGGGGTGAGTGGGAAGACATAGAAATAAGGTTGTGATACTTAGAAGACTTAAAAATTTTATACAAAGAGGGTAGGTAGGATGGGTGGATTTGCTTCTTTTATCATAGTATGAGATAAAATAATCTTGTTCAAGCATCATTTTCTTTTTTCTTTTTTATTACATTGTGTTGGTTTTAGTGAAATTCTAGCTATGACTAATTAAAGTCCAAGAGGCAAAAAGCAGGAGAAATAACCCAAGAAGGGTATTCACACAGAGCCAATACTTTATGTCTCTAGTTAAAATTAGAACGACATAATTTCTGATGCCAAAGAGTAATTTTAACCTAGCAGTCTCAGTCATCTCACTCTTTACCTTTTCTCCATGGAAATATGCTGCAATCTGTTCCAGCACCTCATCACCCTCTAAGTAAAAAATTTCTTCCAAACATCTAACCTAAATCTGCCCTCTATTAGTTTAAAGCCATTCCCCCTTGACCTTTTGCTATTTGCCTATTTAAAAAGTCAGTCCCCCTCCTGCTGGTAACTTCCTTTCAAGTACTAGAAGGCCACAATGAGATCTCCCCAAAGCCTTCTCTTGTCCAAGCTAAACAAGCCCAGTTCCCTCACCCTTTCTTCATAGCAGTGGTACTTCAACCCTCTGATCATCTTAGTGGCCCTCCTCTGGACTTGCTCCAACAGCTCTGCATCCTTCCTGTACTGGGAGCACCAGACCTGGATGCAGCACTCCAAAGAGGGCCTCACAAGGGCAGACTAGAGGGGGAAAGTCATCTCCCTCTCCCTGCTGGCCACCCCTCTAGCCCAGGATGCTACTGACCTTCTTGGCTGCAAGACGGCACTGCTGGCTCATGTCCAAGTTTTTGTACATCAGGACCTCCAAGTCCTTCTCAACAGGGCTGCTCTCAATGAGTTCTCCCAGTCTGTACTCATATCTGTGATTGCCTCAATGAAAGTGCAACACTTTACATGTGGCCTTGTTATACTTCATTAGGTTCCTGTGTGCCCACTTTTCAATCATGCGCAGGGCTCTCAGTATGGCATCCCTCCATTCTCGGTTTTGAAAACCAAGAAACAACCAACATAGGACTGTAAACCAAACACCACTTTTATTGATAGCTATTGACTTCTAAGCATCTGGAAGCTTTGAGTGGCATAAAGAATATCAGCATTTAATTTCATTTTACAGAGTTATAGCAGATTGAAACAATTGTAATGCAATCTTGGAAAACTACAGTATCAAATTTTTCTTTCATATGATGTGCTTCATCTTCCCTGCCATGCTTAATATGTGGGGTGTTGCAAATATGAAACCTTTCCTAATCATCACTGGAAACCTTGGCTCATCTGCTTTTTTTAGTCATAAATAATGAGCCAGTTTGCATGCTTAATGCAGGAAGAAGACTTTGTACAAGCTGCATAGTTTAATTGAAGCATAAATCATGCAGCTGGTTATAACTTAGAACTATTATAATAATAAATGATTATATTTTCTCTACTTGCTTTGCATGCTTAATATGAAACTAAATTAATGCTCATCTGGTAGCCACTACATACCAGTGGTTGTAATCTGCTGCCAAGAAGCTATTAATCTAGCTGCCAGGTGGTTCAGAAAGTTGAAGTAGCTATGCTTTCTACAAGTAATTATTAGTGAAAAGCCAAAAAAAAAATCCCCTGTTCAGTGAATACTTTCAAGTCTGTGGTTAATTATAAACATAAAGGTATTGCGATCATTTCAGCAAAGGATTTGGGCACACAATTCAATTCTTCCTTCCATATGCTTAGGCCTTAATTGTATTTTAATGACTTGGCGATTCACCAGGGCAACAAGATCAGTTTCTTGGGATAGACTTTGATTTTAATTTGTCATCTTGATCCAGCAACTACAAGGAAAATATGATACAAAATAGGCAATCTCTAACACACATTTGTGGTTTTTACAATTCTGATAAATTTTACCTCACCATGTACTCTGGCAACCACTGATAGATGAAGGTTCCTGAAGTCTACCTGTAATTTGAACCTCTAAATTGGTGCCCAGTCATTTTGACTTTTCTTCTGAATGCAGATATTATGTACAAGGTGAACTTTCTACACTGGTATAGAATGGGTCCAATTTGCTTTCTATCACAAGCAAATCAATACATTCTGAACAAAATCAAGATTTTTTTGTAACCTTTTTCTGCACTTCATAATGGCAATAATAGCACAATATAATAGCGTGATATGCCTTGTTGTTCTGTTGGGTGTTCTGCTAGCACTGTGCTGTACATGAAACTCAAGGAAAGTAAACCGGATTGTTCCATACCTATTGCAATGTAAAACTATATCACATCTTCATAAAGCTAAATCTAAACAAAAGATCAGGTAAAACAATATCAATCGTTACATATGAACTCAAAGTTTAGAGCAGTTCAAGATTAAAAATTTGTCCCAGATCTGAATGTTGTTTCCTGATTATTTTTAGCAAAGCCTGCCCTAGCATTACGAATCTCAGCAACTTCCACCAGTGTAAACACTAGTAGCTTGGCTCAATTGTAAAAGCTACATTCAACAAAACTGCAAACTTTCAGAGCACTTCAGTACACAGTTACTGAGCACAAATTTGTCACCTGTGCTGATGCAAAGAATACAGGAGCATTTTATTTTATTTCCCCTAGACTTCAAAATATCTTTACACTATAAAACAGTGTTGGACAGCAACTAGCTGTGGACGCTTTCATGTGTTCCAAAGAGCTTGTGGCAGAACAATATTACAAAACTTGCAGAAGTTTTAACAATGATTTTCTTTCTTTATTCTTTTCTTTTTTAATAACTATGTTCACAAGTCTCACAAAAAAGAGTTTTTCTCTCTATCTTTTTTAATTCTGATGTGCTGACTCGTACCATATTATTTCTCAATAGGACTCCTGCAGTCAATTTTTTATACTTTTTTTTCTTCAAAGTAACAGCAAAGAACTTGGAGTGGGATAATATGAAACTTTCAATGAAACTTCTTAAAGCTAGCAGCTGTACTCTTTGCAGTTTTTCTTCTTGCAAGAGAGCAGGAGAATGAAAGAACAATATACATATTGGCTGGTCACCATGCTCACTGGAATTAAAAGAAGAATGTGAAATTCTACTAAAATAGCGTAACAAGAAGAAATTTTAAATCATACTGCTGCTAGTACAAAGAAGCACACACTGCACTGTTTTTTAGGAACTACCATGATGGTGCTTTTTTTAAGATTCAAGCTAGGCTGGATTCCAAAGGTTAAGTAAGATCAATTCAAACTGAAATACCAGAAGTTATTAATTACATCACCTGATCACAGCAAATGTCATCTATCTTAATCAGCTTCACAATAGTTTGCATCATTTGTATTAAAATCCTTCCTGCCCAGTGCCAAAAAAAATAAGCTGAAGGACAGTGGGTAGCCCAATCTACTTCCCAGTTTTTGAAGAAGATGTTTCAGAACAGAATTTTTCTTCTTCAAAAAGTACAGTCATTCTGTTAGAAATGCTGAAAAATCTAAAAGAGTATCAAATATGAGGAGTGTGGGAGTTTTCCAAAACATGAGCAGGTCATAAGATAAACCTTTTCTTCCTTTTTTTTTTTTTCTTCTTCCTATAAATATCTACAATTGTAGAGGCAAGATATCTATATTATGAATTCCAGCTTTCTCTTTACTTTAACCAGACTTCTCCAAGTTCTGTTTCTACTGAGGTGAAGAATATCTGAATCAGAAGTAGGATGAGTTCTACATGTTCTGGTAAGAAACTAAGAAACAGGCAGATAACAATGTTAACAATTTTCCAGAACACAATTTTCCGTATAGAATTGTAAAAATTACACTTATAAATTCAAAGAAAATCCTCAAATAATTTGAGTTACAGATAAAAAATTGTCTACCTTCAAAGAACAGGTTGCATATGCAAATCTTAATATCAGAGGTCATATGATCTTTCCAATTTATTGTCATTCAGAGTTCATCCCTCATCAGCTTTATTCACAAAGAGTCTGGCAATATTTCAGTTGCCCAGTGTATTATCTGATCAACCTGTTTACATATTACAGATGATCAGACTTCTCTGAATTGACTATTGACCAAGTCTAGGAGCTCATCTAGGAAATCCCCAAAGAAAGTCATTCAACTTGATGTTACTATTTCCAGAGACAGTGTATTTACTGTTAGTTGTTTCATTTTTCATTAACTCAAATGGTATATATGAACTCCAGGGGTGCTGCACACTACATCATTACCTAGAAGTGTTTTCACCAGAACCAAGAAGAGTTCAACACAGTTTGTACTATAGTCTCATCTTCAGAGCAATGTGAAACATACTTAAGTTATGACTCATGGCAAATTGTATTGATCGTCTAATCACTTTGCATTGTAAAATTGTGTCAAGTTTAGGTTAACAAATTCTTTTTTAAAAAGATCAATCTTGTACTGCAAATTAGATGATTAAGTTATTTTCTCCATAAGTGGTACTGCTTAACCAAATTCACTCAGATAGATTTATATTTACAGTCTCCTGAATTAGGCAACTAAGTTATCAAAATTTTATTGAGAATCCCTGGAAAACACAAAGTTCTGAAGTCAGACTGTTTCCTCATGCAGTTTTAGCCTGAATGCCAACTTTTGGAGTCTCACTTTGGAACACCATGGTTTATCTGCAGCAGCGTATTGAACTCACTCAAATCCACAACTGGATGGATACAGTGAGAAGAAAAGGAATTTGGAAACTGACTGTTGCTGTCACACATTTCAAAGTTTAACTATACTGTGGATCTAGTTTTGACAACACCAACATCAGAAATGAGCTCTTAAAAAGTAACAGGTGGATAACAAAACCCAAACAGTTATATGTCATGTAAGACATGAATGGTCTTCCTAGATGCCAAGTAAATATAAGGGGAGCCAAAAGCACTGAAAATATGTTTGCAAAATCTAACAGGAGATGTTCTTCCTCTCCTGGGCTTCTATACTGCTAAGTTCATCTGCTCTACATTTATTCTTATGCTGAATATTTGTTCCCACAATTCATAGAAAGACACGGTAGAGTTTACTGACAGTGGATGGCAGGCCATCCTGGAAAGGGGAGAGGAGGAAAAAAAAGTTTGTATTATACTTCAGAGAAAAATGAATCGATAATGCAGGTCAGTACAAAAAAACTTTCCATTTTCTTATAAAAATTCATTTCGGTTCTTATGGAGTGTCTTCCATGCGATAATGTTGATTTACTAATGCTATGAAGCTCTGACAGGACATTTTTCAATAACAAATTTCCACTAGATAATTAAAATTGGATTCACTGTTACAATATTCATTATAAAATGTCTTATAAAATTCTGTGAGTATATTAAACAGAAGTCCAAATTATCTTAGCAGCTGAACAGTTGGGAAAAATACATGTGTGCCACTTTTTTAAAAAATAAAAAGTAATAAATCAATGCTATATGAAGAGCAGTACAATTTCAAATTGTCTTCTTCGAATGCAGAGAGATGACTATAGTGAAAAAATAAACACTCTTACCTCCTGTCAGCTAGACTATGCCTGAAATAGTGCATTGTATCCCACAAGAGTTTGATAACACGGTTGACAGTATACAAGAGCATTCAGAGAACAATTCACTTTTTCAGGAAGGAGTATTCTAAGTTGTAAATCCAAATGTTTGTGGGTTACATGCTACAATAGGGATATCCTTTATTATGGAACTGTAATTGTTTGTTTCACAAATTTTATCTGAGGATCTAAAATTTACCTCTAGTAAAACATTCTTCTTTATAATAAAAGCTCACTTATACAAGAAAATAACATAAAAATTGCAGTAAAATTTCAAAGATGAGAAAACATTTTCCACACTTTTTCATGGTGTTAGCAACAAACATTAGCATATAAAAATGTATTTGTTTTGGAAAAAAAAAAACACAACAAAACCGAGTGCAATCTGCAGAACCACTTTATATCAAACCAACTGAGACGCTTCTTGCAGTTAAGATGAGATTAACGTGATTTTCATAATGACTCTCAAAGAAAATGAAAAATGAGCTTTCCTAACCATAGTAACTTCTAATAGCAGAATCTACTTATAAAGTCATAGTAAAGGAAACATCTAGGAAAATTAATATATATGAGACTACGCACAAGACTTCAAAACTTCTAAAAGAGTCTCTTTTTAGTCCTAAAACATGATCTCTGGAATAAGTTGCCCAGAGAGGTTGTGGAGTCTCCTCCGAAGACAGTCAAAACCCACCTGGACTCTATCCTCTACACAGAATCATAGAATCATACAATGTGGTTGCAACATGTTTCCCCACAGGTAACCTGCTTTAGAGGGGTGGTTGGACTAGATGATCTCCAGAGGACAGTTCCAACCCCTAAAATTCTGTGATTCTGCGATTAATACAGATAAAAATCATAATAATTCTCTATACTCATTCTGTGATAATGTGCGAACCCCAATTCTCTGTGTGTGAAACCATTCTCTGCTATTTTTCCCTCAATATGCACTCATTCCAAGGTGCCCAACCTTTTGGTTTGCCTGGGCCACATTGAATAAAGAGCAATTGTCTTAGGTGACATATACATGGGTAGCTTGGAAAGTAATGCCTCCTATTTATTTTCATGGAAACTAAAACAGATATGAAGAGCACAGTAACTTCGCTTCATAGAGCAAACTTTCAGCTACAAAACACTATTTTTGAGCACAGTCATCACCATTAGTTATGCATTTTCTCCAGCAATGGTGAAATGGCCTGCATGCGATGCTTTCTCAAAACCTACACCAGCAGAGGTGACCCACACTCTTGCTATCGCACTGCTGAAATGCACCACCCACCTCTTATGATGCTCACATCTACTGTTTAGTATCCATAAATATTCAGGAAACATCAATGAATGTCAACGGATATCATTTTTACCACATAGAGGAAATCAATGACACACATTTGCTTCATCCACACTTCCACATCAGATGTCATTTTGTCAGACTGTCCCTCTACTGTCATTTGTCACACAGCAACAAAATGTAACAGAATATTGGCAGGAAGGTTCAACCTCTACTGCCATCCTGCATCCTACTTTTGGAGCAACTCTGGTAACTAATGGCAATTTGCATATCACATGAGCTTTCAGAATACAGGTTCTACAATAGCACAATCCTCTGTTACTGTCAGACACTAACATATAGATGAGCCTCTTCACAATGTAGTAGAAAGATGTCTGAATCACCTCAGCAATATCCATTTAGCAATATGGTACTAAGGACATCCTATGTATCTGATGGAGCATAGAGTAAACATGTAACTTATAAAGTGCCTGGAATTAAAAGTTATTATATTTTTGGTATAATAGTACAGCAGTCATCTCACAGGTTTCAACTGGTACTAAATCATTCAACTACAGAATCTCTTTGTGCAATCAGTGGTAAACAAATCTACATTAAAATTACTCTCAAGTGATGAGAAAGCACCTCTGAAAGTAATTTGGAGTATTTAAGCGAACAATTATATCGTTTTACTATCACCTAATTCTCCTATTTCATATTTTTAAATAAAGCTAATTCAGCTCTAAAAGATTACCATCTCAGATAATTCAGAAGAACAAACTACAAGTTACACATTCAGTATTAGAAGTTCTGTATTGAAAAGTAAGAACCTAAAGCTTAACCTTCAGGTTTTTATCAAGGTATATGGATGAAGGCATGTGTGCATAATGTAGCATCTTCTACACAATAAGAATAGAAGAATCACTGGTGTATGAAGCCACAATCTACGGGGAGTTAATCACAATCATTAATCATTACGCCACATTCTATTTTTTGTTTTGTTCTTTCCAGAATTGGAGTGCTGACAGAAATAGACTTCATTTTGTTTACTGTATAAATTAAGTTCAAATCAGCATCACACCTTGTTGGTGAGCTGGAAAGAAAAGTCAACAAGTATGCCTTGTCTAAAGACTGATTACCTCTAAATTCTGAACATTTATTAATATAAAAGATCTTCTCAACTCAAGGTTGGTGGTTCACAGCCAAGAACCAAATACAGTACTTCTAAAGTAAGACTGATGATGAATAACCAGGTCATAACACAAAGATATGCCATTTAGCAAACAAACTTTACCTCCCTAGATATTCTCACAATAAGAACCTGAAGGCAAGGAAGAACAAAAATGAAATACACCAGATTCTCAATAACAGGGATAAACTCTCTTTTCAGAGAAGTCCAAATTGTCATTGCTCTTGCTTTCCCAATTTGGGAATGACAAAAGAAACAAGCAGCATATTATCTGGAAAAAAAAATACAGTTTCTCAGCCATGTCAGTCACCTTCCTTCCCGCAACTTATGCAAAACCAAGAACAAAATTTAAATTAAAAAAAAAAATTAAGTATCATTCTAAAGTTTAGGAAAATTTGTCTCTGTATTAATAAATACCTGCATAATGTAGTAATACTGCCATTTTAAGAAGGTATTTTCATTTAATTTAAACATTTAAAGTTTTATTTTATTTTATGTAAGATGCAGAGAAGCCTACAAAATCTCCTTCGGGGTATGAAGGAGAAAAATATGGGTTTTTTTTGTTTGTTTGTTTTTTTTTTGCTGTTATTGTTCCTTTTTATTTATTTATTTATTTATTTATTTATTTATTTATTTATTTATTTATTTATTTTAAATCCATGACGACCTTTAACCACAAAGCACCCACTAAGATGGCAATCACAAGCTTCAAATGCAGTTTGAAGCTGAGTGTTGCTTTGGAAAAATGTTTGGTGACATGCTTTCTTTTTTACACCACTGCACAGTGATAAACAACCAGTTAGAAGTATTTCATATGACAGGAAAATACTTTTGAATACTATTTGCCTCGTATTTGCCTAGAAGCACATCTTATGAAGTGTACTGGGTTTCTCAGGAAATTCATGAACAGGCCTAAGAATCAGCAACGCTCCTGTTTAAGTGAAGAATAAGCTATTCAAATCCCCTTTGCCCACTTTTTTTTCTCCTCTCAGAACATCACAGGCTTTTCACCCCACATAATTTCATTTGCTGTAAGAGTGACTTCCACCATCTTCCTGAAATTACAGTGTAACATTTTGTAAATCAATTTGCTAGGATTATTTTCTTAATAAGCAGAGCTCTTAAGATAGCAGACAAAGAAAGATTCAACATAATCTTCAAGGACAAAATTAAGCATTAGTTCTTCTTTTTAATGACTAGCTAGAAAGAAAAACTCTGCTATTCAGATGTGTAAAGGAGGTCCTGAAGTATTTTACTTTCACCTAGAGAGATATTTTCTGAATTATATCTTCAGATACTTCTCACTATTTATCATTTAATAATAATAAAAGTTTATCAGCCTTTTTGCACAAAACTTCTGGGATACAGGTGTTATATGTGATCTTGAAGAAGACCCTGCATGACTAAGAAGGCTGCAGTCCTCTTTGTTAGGTCTTTCAAAAGGAAAATTTCAAGCAGAGAGATAATGATGTGAAATACTTAGTGGAACTAGTTTTTATGAAATTTAAGCCATCATATATATCAAGAAATATTTAGCCCAGTAAGTATCCAAAGTTATGCCTTAATTATGACATTAAACATGTTTAGTATTTTGTAATATTTAAAGGTCTAAAAAGAGATTACAATCTTACAAGCCTACTACTTCATCTAATTTCTCTTTAACAACATTGAATAGAAATCAAGTGTCTTCTAACAGTCTCCTCAATGCTTCATTACAATTTTAAAAGATGAAGAAAATGATAAAATGGCTCATCACCACCAACTTTTACTGCTCCAGACTGATACTTCGTAGGAGTTGGGACAGTATTTTACCTAACACTGGAAGTGGTGGTGTTATGTATTTTTAATTTTCATTATTTTTATGTGTACCATAAAGTTCCTGTGATCAGCTGTTAATTTTTTCTAAGACAGGGTTAAATTACATTTTGTCTTTATTCGAGTATCAGATCTGTTCTTTACAGCATCTATATTTTTGCTATGTGCTACATGGTGGTCAAGAGTATTTACTGGTCATTCACTTACCCTGCTAGGTTGTATCTATAACATTATCACTGGCTGGTGATATCAAAGGACAGGACAAGATGACCAGGTTCACATGACAGAAAACATGTGATTGATCACAAGCTCATGACGGCTTCTTGATATCAAATAAAACAACCCATCCAAGGGTCTCCCCTCATTTGTACTCTCCCTTATGTCAGATCCATCAAATATGACTAGCTCTAAATTATACATTGTTCGAGACATACTGGAACAGTTTATGTTAATTGAATATGTTTCTACACTAGTTAAGGCATAAGAGTGTACAAGAAAGAAATTTCCACAGCATTTGTAACATCTAGAATACTATTACCATTAGATTTTCTAATAATGCTTCCTTTGACTATTAACAGCCACTTTTTGTCCTTTAGTCACTACTCAGAATGTTTACAGTGCTTAATCAGAAAGGCACCACTCCAAGCCAATATTGATTTTGCAGCAGCAGAATTAGTGTCAGCAAAATTACTAATAAAACACAAGCAGGTAGTTTTCTCCAGTTTTGTGGAGTAACATTTCTGATGTTAGCTGCCACTTTCTGCTTCTCTTAAATGAGGGAAATGAGAGGAAGTGACTACACAAGATCTGTAAGGGAAAGCTGAAGAAGTAGGTAACAAAATACAGGTTTAAGCACTCTTTACACCTCCTTGTTTCCATTCTCATCTCCCAACTGTCCCAGTCCCCTGACTTGACAAGAGTCATCTTTTCTTACAAGTGCAAGAAGCATTTATCATGCTCATCCTAGACAAAAATTGCATGTTTAACAAGAAAGGCCAAGATTCAAAAATTCTGTGGGGTAGGGAGGGATGGGGGAGACAATTCTCTCTGCTAGACATCTGCATGAATAACAATTTATTTTTTTTCTTCTAATATTTTTTCCAATTTCCTTTAGTTACTTGAGGTTACGCACGTACTCAAGTACTTTAGTTACCTCACCTTTCTGAATTCTGAGTTTCCAGAATTTCAGTACCTCATACTTGTCCCTATGAAAAGGGAGCTTCCTTGGGAAGATTTAACCACTGAATTGTAAATCCTTGAATTGCTCCTACACATTGCAGATACCACATGTTATTCAAAAGAAATAAAACAACTTTGAAATGTAAGAAAATAAACAAACAGAACACGTGGAATTAGTCAAAGTGCCATAAAAGCAGAGACTACTATACTCTGTTTCCTACTTCTGTAACTTTCCTGGCAGCTGACAACATAATCAGAAAAGAAAACATTTCTCCTTATGCTGTAGCATATTGTTTTATTCCTAAGACATACAAATGCCCAGCTGTACAGTGACAACTTACCTTTAAACTTATGTTTCAGTATTTTACTTGTTCTAATTAATCTCAATTATTCAAACGTGCACAACAAAAACTAAGCCGGAAACACCAAACATAAAACTTATATGAAGAAGCTGTTGCTTCTGAAAATATCTCAGAAGTGTTCTTTCCATGCATTATCTTTCTGGCAGCAAAATCGTACCTGGAAAGTCAAATAGCTGCAAGAAAACTTAAAAAACTGACCTAATCTACACCCATCTCCAGAAACTTGTAATTTACAATAATAAATGCCTTGATAAAAGGCATCACACAGTCTTCATTCTATGTAACTACTAACAGGTTATTCTACTTACATCTCTATGACTACCTTTAAGGCACAAATTTCAACTAACATTCACATCCATCTTAACCATAGAAAAGAAAAAAAAACGCAACCATTTTCTTACTGGAATCTCATCTAATCCATCTAAAACAATGATCTATTCCTTACAAGATCAAAAAGAATTTTACCTTGTATTCCTCTGCCTTGTTTACATTTTAATATCTCCAGATATGAGCAAGATCAGGTTAAAACATGTATTTTTCCTGTTAAATATGTTATGTCTATTAGGGCTAAATGGCACAGAAGAAAATTTTTAATACATAATTTTCTGCAGGAAGTTCATTAAAAAAAAAAAAAAAGACAGTATTTCACAAATATTTTCATTATTTTAGAGAAGAAAAAGGAATCTGAATGTAAACACTATAGACCATACCAAATAATTCTTAAAAGACGCAGACAAGCAAAAGAGTACTTTTGGAAAGGTATATATTAGCTTTGTTGTGTAGATCTTCAACTGAAGTCTACCTTCATGAAAGAATGTGGTATGAGATAATGACATTGTAACTAAATTACAATTCCTACCTTTTAAATTCTAAAGCATCTGGGGAGTAACAGTTTATGTCTATGCAGATACACATGACCTTGTACATTCTAGAAAAGTGTTCTGGAGTTCTACTGAGCTTATTAGCTATAGCTCTGATTATCAATTTTTTTTTTTTCCAAAAAAGTTTTGATGTGTTTAACATACAGTGTAGAAATTTATGCTTATTCTACACCTAGGAAAGCAGACATGATAAAATAATCATCAGTATAGCACTACTTAACAATCTGGAGTCCCCACACAAACTTCCTGGTTTAAGAAAGGATAACTTAATTGCTGATAACATACCCTCTTTCTCTCATTCTTCAGGCAGAAAAGCATTACGACGAATAGGAGCATGTTAAAAAATATCTGTGAAAATTTTTATCTGATCCAATGATGCTTAGAAACATCCATCCTGACAAGCATAAAGGATAAGAAAAAAAGAAAGTGAGACAAAATAGCTGCTAAAAATTAATAATAATTATAAAAAGAATTGAAAAAATCAGATGAAATGAATTATTACCTTTTATTGAAAGGTATGTGAGGTGAGAAGAAGACAGAGAAGATCATGATTATTTGGACTGACGCTCTTGCATGATGAAAGTCACCAAAATTTAACTATGCTGCTCCATGTGAAAAAAAATCCAATATTAACTTAAACTATAATTCCTGAAAAATATTAAAATACTCAGCCTTCTTTAAAAAAAAAATAAAAAAATTATGTGATGAATAATCCATCATTTCCTTTAGGAAGTAGCTTAATTATAATTAATAGCAATCAATGTTATGGTTTTGATATCAATACATTTCCATCTTTAAATTCCAAATGTAACTCAGACAAGATTTTTGTCCAAGGAGTAATGTGGCTGTACATTGTCACTAATGATACTGTAACCACAACAGTTAGCAATTTCTTCTTGCTCTATAAGAATCTGTCAGCTTAAAAAAACTTAGAGCCCACTTTGATATGTAAGCTATCATATGTTAAATTTGCAATTGCAAATTAGCAATTTAATAAAAAATGAGTGTCTACTCACAATCATGTAATCCAAATAGCATGCTTCATGGATTATATTATATTTTCATACAGATTAGGATCTAAATGGTGGTCTGCACCAAGTTCAAGTCAATACTATATCAGAACAACTACAATAGGTACAGGAAATTGTAGGCTATTATCTAGTGGTTGTGTAGTGGAAGAGAACATTCTACTCACAAATACAACAAAAAGGTTTTATTTTAAGATCACATAAAGGCCAGAGAACCAGAAATACTGAGGAAATTATTTATAAATAACCATGAACTCCTTGCTCTTTCTTACACCTGTGTACCTTTCCTAGTGATTCACAATGAAAGATTTTGGTCATCTTCCTCTTGTCTATGCATACAATTCTCTTTTATGGATTGCCACGCATTTCTGACAGGATATCAACAACTGGGGTGCAATGGCATGAAAATATAATACACTTTAACCTGAACAGGAAAGAAAGCATTTTATCAGAAATCAAAAATATAGGCAAGACTTCAGGATAGGAGAGAATTAAAGCACCTGGCAGTTTTATAAAATAAGTAACGTGGATAAGCAACAGCCCACACTGACCATGTTCCAGTGGTAATTTTAAAAGAACAGATGGCACAGAGCTCTGTGCATTTCATCAGCCTTCGGTAGTAATTTTGGTAGTGATTTTGAAAATTATAATTTGAGTGCATGGCTATCATATTAAAATCCAACTGGGAGTGGAAACGCTCTAAAGAATAAGATTCTTTATCAGTTGTCTCCCTGAAACCTCTGAGACTACATGCAATTTGGATGCAGTGAATGGATGTACACAATAGCATGTGTTAGTGAAAAAATACCTGACCTATTTGGGTATTTAAAAAACCTACAAAAAAAAAAACACCACAAAGCAGTTAAATCTCTACTCTCACCTGTCAAACACACACCTAACAGTCACAATTTATTAATTTATTTACTTACGCATTAATGGGCCCTTTGCTAGAAGTTAAACCGAAGAATAGTCTTCAGATAGCACAAAGCTCTGAATTTTGTCCTTAGAACAAATAAATCATCTAAAATATACTCCTCTGCAAGTATTCCTGAGTCTATCTGGAGGAATAATCCTAGAAAGTTATTCATCTTGAAGTGTACCTGAAGAGAGAAACACTCTCAAACTGAATTCATCAACAGCAGTCTGTGTGAACTGACTGTGCTTTTTACTATAAGCAATGTCTCAAGAAATATAGTTTATTTTCCATATTCCAATATACAGAGCAGTTTCTAAATTCACCAGAAGACCTCTAGAAATCATCTCCTCTCTTATAGTCCCATAAAGAACCTACATAAATATTTTTCACAGAAGATCATTTTCTACAGCCTTCCTGAGAATGTCAGTAACGCAGAAGAAATATTTGAGAGGCTAATTGCTGAAGTCTTGCATGCCTTTGTGGGTGACTTAATAAAGATGAAGAGCAAGGAGAACAATAAGGTATTTTAAAGCATGTTTAAATTGACTTTACCAACAGTCCAAGAGTCTTCAAGAAAAGGTAAATCGATCTTTTACAGAACATGAGAACTTATTTTTTTTCCCGCTGAAGTATTCATAATAGTCCAAATTTACACTGAAAGCCATCCTCAGCTTATCTTTTCTATTTCTAGTCTAACACTTGATAAAGAAGAGTGCAGAATTTGGTGAAAATTTGGAGTGAAATTTTATGTCTCATAAACGTTTATTGTTGCTGTTGTTATAAGATTTTTTTTGTCTGAATTTTTTTTCTAGTTGTCACATACAGATGACAAAGCAGTAGAGCTAAACCTGATTTCACTCAGAAAAAATAGTAAACATGTTTAAAAAAAACTCTGGAAGTTAGCTTAGCAAATAAATTTGAGTTTGGGGCACTATACCTAAGGAGGAGGGTCAGAAAGAAAGCTGCTCTCACTACCACTGTGCATTTTTGAAAATAGTATTTTCACAACAGCAGTCAGTTATGATCAGTTATGAGTCCATTAATTCAGAAGTGTCTTTCCTAAAAAATGTGTGATTTGCAAAAAACACCCTTTCTGAGATCAGTATGACATATATTGCATTTGTGAGAGAGGGCAAAATTATCTTCTGAAAGAGGTCCATAATTTTCTTTTTTTTTTTTTTTTTTCCCCAACAGGTTGACAGCTTGAATAAATAAACTATTTTGTAAAAAAAAAAAAAGCAAGGATTATTCAACAGGGAGGTCACCGCTAATGGAAAGCCATGGGACTAACTTGCAACAGTTCTGGCAGTAGTCAGTAACAACAGTTTGTCCAAGGGCTACACTGGCCACTGTCATTGAAATTACAAGATTAAGTAAGGCAAAAGATCAGAGACTCCTTCCATCTGCCATTTTGATTCCTAAGGCACAGATGCAATGTAACTAAATGCAATAGCAATAAAAATATGACCAGCCACATTTAAATGTGAAACAACTCAAGTATTATGCGAACCTTAAACCCTAGTGCCTGAATGAGCACAAAGAGAGAACTACATCTTTTACAAAAACTGCCGCTCCTGGCAAGTGACTAGCAGGATTCCAGTGCTCCTGAGTTTGGAACAGGTAATGACAGAATGATACGAGGATGCTCAATCCATCAGTCTCACATGTGCCCCTTCTAGACAAATAACACACACACACCATACCAGTACCCTTGAAAAAGTGAAACAAACAAACAAACAAACAAACACACAATAGTGTAAGTGTATTACATGTCAAACCTGTTTCCTACCTTACTGATCCTTTTCCTATGCCCTGTTTAGTAGTTTCATCTCTTTGAGACTGGCTTTCTTGATGTTTGCATTTACTGCAACCCTTCTCTGGACCTGCTCCAACAGATCCATGTCTCTCCTGTACTGAGGACTCCACATCTGGATGGAATACTTCAGGTGAGACCTCAGCAGAGCAGAACAGAGGGGAAGAATCACCTCCCTCGATGTGCTGACCACACTTCTTTTAATACAGCTGAGGATATGGGTTTTTGTTTACAAGGTATATTTGGATATTCCCACTGAGTCACATGAGATGTTAGATTAAGATTTACATTTCAGTATGTCAATCTCATAAGATAGAAAATACCAAAGTATTGAACTTGGCTTGTGTAGCAGAAGTCACAGCCTGAAACAGTGATCGAGCATCTGGTGGGAAGGCAGGGCCAACCCAGAGGAGCACAGATGAATGCAATGTGCCTGAGTGACCAGAAGGGGTGGAGCCAGGACCCACCCCTTCCCAGACCTCATAAAAGGGTTGGCAGTGGAGGTGCAAGTATCTTGCTAGAGATCTCTGCCTACTGGAGGCCTTCCAAAGGTAAGCAGTTTTTCTTCCTTTGTTTCTGTGTCCATAGCTGCTGCATTTGGGTTTGTTCTCATTTGCTGCAGCCTAGGATTTTGCCACTCCACTATTATTGTTGTAGCTTCTGTCAAATTATAGCATTACAGCTTGTCAAGCATAATGAAATTTAAATTAACTTGAATCTGTCATGTATTGGTGAATGTATCTATAAAATTCACGTAGTTTAAAAATAAATACTTGCTGATGTTATACTGCATTCAAATACAATATATATCTTTTTGGGATACATCATTCCATTTTCCCATAAAGTATAACAGTTAAATAAAGTGCTTAGTAAGTTTACTGTGGCTTTTATTTTATTGTTTTTAAGCAAATATTCATCAACAGAAGAACACTTTCTCTGCTAGAAGGGGACAGTGAAGACCAGTTCATCACACCTTCTGCCCAGAAGGTTGATTGTTTTAAATTACTTTATTGACCCGTGACTCTGCTCAGCTTACTGCACTCCAGTGAACTGAACAATCAACACATGCCTAAATGTAGGCAAGGGAGCTATTCACAGCAAGATATTTCTGCTGAACAAGCATTTGGATTTCATGCTGTGAACAGTTTGTTTCCATTTTTATTTCTTTGTTGGATGTATTTTCCAAGTCCTTGACCACTGAAACATTGCAGTTTTTAATAACAGAAGCTTCCTGATTGTGTTCACTAGACACTTGAACCACTAACTGCTGGTTGTAGGTATCCCTGTAGGTATATTTATTCGTATACACTTAGACATGCATCATATCTGTAATTTCCATGGTAGCTGGGTTTTGGTATATTAAATACAATTTTTGCTCTAGATAATATGTTGAGAAACAAGCTGTTCATCTGATCATGATTAGATGCAATGTAATTTCAGTTTGGGTCAATGAACCCACATCCAGTGGTTTCTTTTGTTGTTTTTTTTTTTTTAATGAATAGGTTCTAAGCATGCATAACAACAGTCACATTAAATATATTTGTGTCATCACTGCAACTTCATAAGAGTAGAAATAGTTTAGCTTTTTGCTTCAGACTGATATTTTCAGGGTGGAGTTTAAATTCAATAACACACCAAAAAATGAATTGAATTCTCTTATAATCTATTTTCACAGTACTTTCAGGGGAATACTATTAGATAACTCTGGTTACTGGTTCTATCATTCATTCTCTAATTGCCAAAATCATCAATATTCAAAGGAAATGCAAGTAAGGAGAGTAATATTTGTCAGTAATTATTTAATTCAGTGATTTTAAATTTAAAAATCTTCAAGATTGGAGAGAAGCATATCTGTCTCTACATGGTTCCAATGTATCAGATCTAGTTTTTGAGTATTTTGTTGGCAATATTAGGTTACTTTAATTTGAATGTGTATGAAATAAGTCCAGCATCCAAGATGACATGAACATGAGATGCTGTTTCCCATCTTGGAAACTTTAAGCTGTTGTGTGGAACATTTTGACTAGTATTCCTGGACTTTCAGAATTTTATGAATCATATGAACAAGAACCAGGTTTACAGTCTGCCTCCAGAATGATGATGACTCTAGAACTATCCTCTTTCTAAGAAGAAAAGGAGAAAGATAACAGAATTATGATAGTTTGAAGGTGCAGGCTAAGAAAATTCTAACTTGGTTTTGGAAATCTTCATGGTTTAACTTCTGTTGTAGAAACAGTGAAATGGATTGTGCTAGTAGTTCAACTTTCCTGTCCCATGGCTTCAGAAAGAAGCCTTTAATGATTTAGTATACTAAAGGCCAAATCCTTTGCGTTTTAGAGAAAAGTCTGTTAAAATTTATTTTCTACATTCAATTTGAATAAAAATTGAGGTAAACAAGAATGTTTACTCTAGTTTGCTTTTTATTTGTGAAATTGAATGTGGTAACTTGTCTAAATCAGGAAGTAAGAGTGGTTAGGGCAATCTCTTGTATATGGAAAACATAGCAATTCAAATTATCCTGAGATAGGAAGTTCAGACAGAAACACTTTATATGTGTATCAGTTACTGCATTTCTTACTTAATAGAGCTCCATGGATGAGCAAAATCTTCCCTATAGAAAAGGGAACGGTAAGAAAAAAAAAGGAAAAATTTAGTTCCCTGCTGCTCCCTGAGAAACATTGTAAGGACACCTGCAAATGCACACTTAGAAACAATGTGGAAAAGCTTAAACTGTCTAGTTAGATACTTCTTTAGTGAGAATTTGCATCTCTTCCTTTAGTCCTTGACTAGAATGCACGCTGATCATTGCATATTGATAACACTGTGGGCCGTGTTGAAGAAAACTCTGAATCTCCACTTTTAGGTCTAAATGGATAAATCTCTCTTAAAGTCAACTAATATTATCTTTAAGAAATATTTACTGGACATAGCTACCTTTAAGTTACACATACAACATCACAGTCATTATGGCTTTTTTTCTCATGGTATATTCAGAAATGTGACTGCTGAGAAGTATGTGTGAGTGACTTACACAAGAAACACTGGTTTTGGAACCTTCAAACAAAGACTTAAATGATATGTGGAAAAACACTGAGGAGAGTTGGGCTTATTTGATTGCTGTAAGACTATTTTGTCCATTAATGAAACAGAGTGACATGAAGATCTGTAAGAAAATATAACTTGGATATAAAGGCAGTGCTTTGTATCTTTGTTCCTTATCAAGATAAATAATCATACGTGTCTGGTCTGTAGAAGAGAATCGGTGTATTTTTTTGAGAGAGAATTCTAAGATGTGACAGCAATGAGAAATAGGATCTTCACTACAACTGTATTTCCTAAACAAGGATTTCTTTTAGAAATATGAAGTAATAAGTTTAAAAGTCAAAGTTTACAGTGAGAATGGATCATCTGAGTTATGGTACATTAGCTAAATTTTATATGCTTCTTTATGCTGGAACACTTTTGCTGGCTCTGAGGAAATAACCATCCTGGTTATTTGATGTATAGGGAAAACATTAGAGGCAAATGACATCGAGGATTTGATTTCAAAAGAAGTAGGCTGTGTATTGGAGTATGTGACTTAAGCAGAGTGATTATTTTCAATAGTATGAGGGGGGAAATGAACTTTCCAGAACACATGCTTCATTTTATCTGGGAAAAATAACAGTAGTGGAAGTAATCATTAATTTTGGCTGATTAAGATCTCAAAAGAGAAGTCTGCAGTAGAATTCTTTGTACATACACCTGCATCTGTAGCAGAGCAGAGATTTAAGAGTGTTATACAGAACAACTGTGTAGCTTATTTGTAATCAATATAATACTACCAAAACAAGATTGTTATGTTTCTGTTCTGTATGCTGCTGTTTTCTGAAACATATATAGTATGGCATGACTACATGTCAATACTAAGATAAAATGACAACCTAAGATTTAAGATCACTTTATAAAGTGATGGTAGGGATATATTCCATTGTCTCCAAAGTAAGAGCTTACTCTGAAAGAAAAACAACAAACAAGATGAGAAATTTCTTGAAGGAAATACATGAATAAGTTCTATTTATTAAGTGAAATATTTTAGTCTTGTAGTTCAGCCACTAGTTGTAACTTTGAACACATTTTTTCCAAAGATCCTGCTTTGAAACCTATAAGATGTTGTATTTTCAGATATACATGGTACATTTCCCTAGCTAATGCTTCTTTTGAGAAGACACAGAATTGCCACTAGATACAGAATGGTTAAAGTATCAGCTACAGTGAAAGCACTCTAAAATGTGACCTAATTTGAAATAGTATAATACTTAAGCTCAAGATCTATGAAAAGATACCGCATTTGAATAAATTTATACCTAAAAGTAAACTCTATTATAAAGGGCACAAGAACCAAGAGGATTAACAGAGAACATGTAAATATTTATATAGAATACCTATAATTTTATTGGCTCAAGCCTCGCCCTTAAAAGACAAAAAAAATCCCACACCCTACACAAGAAGACTTTTAGTTAAATTTTAGTTCTAAAAAGAAGTTGAAGAAGGGGGGAAGAGACTTCCATGTTTCTACATATTGGATAGACAGACTGTATCTTATTTCCTAAATAAAATATAAATTTTTCATGTAATATGAAGGAAATAATTTAGTTTCTTTCTTTTAAAGGCATTTGGAAACCAGTAGCTTTTCAACCCTGTATACAGGTGACTTGTGAAGAATTTTTTTTGAAGTAGTTATCATTTTCAGAGAATACTGAAACCGATTTTGAATTATCATCCAAGAAAAAGCCAGTTACTTTTCATACAAAATTCTAGCATTGTAACATTAGATTAATGGCTGGTTTCTCAATATTTAAGTGCAGCCATATCATGCGACAAGAATGAAGAAGAGTGGCTGATACATCAGGTACAGATTCAGCATGCACACTGTAATAACTGATGCTCTCAGTGTTAGGTAATTCATGATAAATTATTTTTCTAACATGATTTTTTTGGTCTTCATTTCTCCTTTTAGATGTATACATGTGACATTTACACAAATTTTCTAGCATTCTTTAGATATTATGGTAGGTCTAAGATGTTTGCAGATGTGTTACGAAAGTCAAGACAACAAACAGTTGGAAGACAAGAGACATGACAGTGATATCCCTTGGATTTGTGTAGCCAGCAAGATTGGATTTTAAATTACCATCTGAAAAATGTTCAGTGACAGTTCCCAAGAATGTAAAAACATGACAGTTTCAAAGAAAATATCCGGAGGTAGACCAGAATAAGGATTTTTCAGTGTGTCATATATTACCTAGTAACTGTCTGTATACATCCTCTTATGCCACAGTACTACAAAGGTAAGGAAAGATATTTCCCCTCAGTGAAAGTTGGTTAAACTGTTTTGAATGAGGAAAGTTTCAGGGTGCGTTAATCTTGATACCCTGTAATTCCTGACATAACTTTTCAGGCATACCAGTCTGTATTAACTACACAAACTGACACTGGTTCTTGTTGTGGGGCCTCTGAAGTACTGACAAAAACTTTTTTATAAAAAAAACTGGATGTTTTCTTTATGTTGTTCACAGTTTCTTTGTATATTTATACTTCTATGAACAAAGAAAATGGGTAGAAATTTAAATGCCATACAGAATTATATAACCATCATACTAAGGACTTAATAAATGTTTTTGTGTGTTTCATATTGATATTTAATGTAATTAGGATTCTCACATTGTTTTCCTTCTGCCTAGTGGCATTTGATCTCTTATTTAAGTTAATAAGATACTTATTCCAGGCATGGTGCATTTGCTGCACTTGGGCAGGACATTTGAAATAATGAAAGCCCAGCAAAGCCAGCACAGCACTCTTGTTAAAAGCTTCTGGAGGCCCTGTACCCAGTCCCAAACTTACATTCTTTTTGATGTCCTCCATATTTACTGGAAGAATAAGACTGCATAGCTGAATGAGACCAAACATGGAACACTTTAAAACCTGGTAAGTCCACAAAACATTACAAGCAGAGATGAAGAACGATTTTTTTCTTCTTGATTATTTTTTTTAAGGTAAGCATCCTTTCTCCTCTAATTGTCAAAAATAGGAAACACAGAAAAGATGAGCTTGATCTGGGGCATGATCCCAATTTATGTTGGGGGGAAACAAGCAAACAACTAACTGAAAAAGAAAATAAGGTTGGGGGAATAACTATCCAGTTGTTTCTCACAAAAGTACAGAAAATTTACTGTCTCTTTAGAATAAAACAGAACTTTGGTTTAGACAGATTTCCCCAATGGTATGAGAATACCTTCTGGTAAGTTAATAATTTTATCCTTACATCACTTTATGCTGTCTTCCTAGTCCCATGTATCTTCAAGTTAGTCAGCTCAGATAACTGGTAAACAGTTGTCCAAGCTGTCTTTGTGACATTCAAAGAACACATTGATACATGCTGGAAAAGAAACATGCCCATCCCCTGGGTAGTATTACTTCTGGCCACTGAAGTAAAGCCTGCACAACAAATCCTGCTTGGAGAGGCATACAGCAGTGCAATCCAGGATTGTTCTTTTTTTTTTAATGGACATTGTAGAACTTCCAGGCTTTGCTTCAGCTTCCTTGGTGATAGACAGCTTCATAACAACTGCAATGTTGGTCACTCCTACTTGTTTTACCAGCAGGAGGTAATAAAGAGTACACAGTAATTGCACTGCTGCAATTTTACTAATCAAATTCTATACTTCACTACAAAATCATCAAGGGAGTGCTTGATGTACAACAGTGCATAGTATTAATGGGCAAACATCGAAGACTGAATGTCTTACAGCAAAGCAGCTTACCTGAAAAATGCTTCAAATTTGCAATCTTCTAAAAGATCCCTGTGCTATTTTGAAAGAGATGGTTTCCCTGGCAAGTGTTGAGCTAAACTCAAGCAAAGGCACCAGATACAGGAATTTTGCCTGTTTTCTTGTGCTTGTTTACTAGTCAGTGAGTTTGTTCTTATATCCAGTTAAAAATTGTAATACTGGTTTCAGAAATGTCCCTACTGCTGTGTTATAAAGAATTCAAGAACTACTGCTGAATCCTAAGAATTAAGGATGAACAAAGCACTACAATATATATACAGTTATTTTTAGAATTAATGTAAGCCTACTTAACCCTATGAAAAATAGGTTTATATTACAATTAAATGCAAGGTAATAAATGGCTTTCTCATTTCTGACTTAATTTCCATGTACTGCATAGGCCATGCTTCTCTTTCAGAGGAAGATTTGCCCCTAGGGGTTCAGAGGCAGACATAATCAGTGTATTTCAGGACAACAACACTTCTGTCTCAGTTCTAAATACTTTGAAATTCAAGTAAACTCTAAAATTTGAAGAGCTTGTCTCCAAATTGTATTATATGCTTTAATGGTGTTTTGTAGCAAAGTCTTTTTTCTGTCTCACTGTTCTAAAGCAAAAGACGCTAACCAAATAATTTTTTTATAAGGAACTCTAATATGTTGTAGGATCTTGGCCTCTTGAAAGATCTGCTGATCTATCTTAGCAGCAGCTTTCTCCTAACTTATACTCTCAAATAACTTCAAATCACAAGCAACAAACCTGTTTCTACAGAACACAGCCACATCACACTCACTATAAAAGTTGTACAAGTACACCTCTGTGGAATACAGACAACAAAGAACATGCTTATGTACTGTCAGATATAGACATAGGTGTTATAAACTCAAGAGTCATCTGCAACTATGGGGAGACTGCAGCCTGGCCTTTCAAAGCAAGTTGACATGTCAAGAACCAATGTAAATAGGAGTTGAGAGAGAACACTATTTTCTATGTTATTTTTTCCTAGTAAGGCAACTAAAAGCAAGAACTCTTGCTTTTTGTGACATTATTTACTTTTTAGTCTCTACTGTTACCAATTGTTAAAATCGTTTGATAATACATTCATCATATAATCAGGGAATGGCTTCAGTTGAATGGGACCTTAAAGATCATCTAGTACCAATCTCCCCTGCCATGGACAGGGCTGCCATCTAGCAGATCAGGCTGCCCAGGGCCCTATCCAACCTGGCCTTGAACATCTCCAGGGATGGGGCACCCAAACTTCACTGGGCAGTCTGCAACAGTGCCTAACTCCCCCCTGCATAAAGATTTTTTCCCCTAGCATCTAACCAAAATCACACCTCTTTAAATTAAAAGCCATTTTCCCTTGTGCTACCCCTATCAGACTGCGTGAAATTCAGTTTCCCTCCTGGTTATAAGTTCCCTTCAAGTACCTACTCAAATACTTTCTAACATCTAAACATATAAATGATTCCTTACATGTACTTCAGGAAAGGATGAAACAAAAAAATCTTAAGGTTTTTTTTTCAATTTGAAGATATGCCTGAAGAACAGATTTTTTAAATCAGACTTTAAACATCAGAATTAAAAGATTTATTCATGCTTAACGGAGCATCCCATACTGCTGCAGGTTTAATTAGATGAAATTTGAGTGATTTCTGTTTACCATAATAATACTTTACATTTATACAACAATTGTCATGCAAAAGTATTTCAAAGTGGTTTGCATATTGTGTGTATATAAGGAATAAATTAACCAACCAGTAAATTAGACACCTCAGGATTGAAATTCTACAACAACTCTGAGGCAATAATCCTTTTTTTTTTTTTAAGTGAAATTTCATTGATTCCTAGGAAGCAGAGCATACAATTGAATTATACTGCTTTATAGAGAAGACAACCGCCCTCTAGCTGGGGCACCTGACTCCAACCAAGAAGTCATTCTCTACTACGTAGTTCTGCTACAGACTTCCATTCATTTTCAGGCAATTCATTTTATCTGATTTGGGCCTTAAATAAAGTGAAGATAAATGGCACCAGCTCAGCTTTTGTGGTTGTTTGTGTACATCATTGTTAATTGCTTTAAGTCCAAGCTAGTCAGAGTTAATTACAGTCACCTTCCAGCAATGTAGAAGTGCTTTTCCACTGATGGCAAGCTAACTAGTGTGGTAGTATGTTCACCATGTGCTAACGAGGTGATTACTGGATTAATTTACTTCAATTTTTGACAATTTCAATTTTGCTGTATGAACTTCAAATGGGGACTGTTTTCTTCAGATCCTTGTGGCAATTTCAAGAATTTTTAAGGTGCTCTTTAACAGAATAAGGCCCTTTCTTCGTGTGTAACAATATACTTGGTTTGAGTGTATGTATAAGCTGAGAGACTATCAACATCTGGAGTAGATGCAAGAGGGACTTCTTGTTTTGGTGTTTAGGTTCACTGTGCATTTTTTTTATCATCATTGTTTGGAAGTGTGAACAGAACCAGTGCAACAAGTTGGTCAGGCTGGGGAATCCTCCAAGAACATGGGATTTTCTCCATCAAGGATGATAGGAATAAAAAATTTCCTCAAAACTATCATAACTAGGGGATAATTATTTCACATGTGCTCTGACACCTGTATTTCTCCTGGCCTCCCCTCATATGGGATGACTGAATTTGAAATCAAACACATTTTTTGCAACTTTCTGGAAGAGCTGAATTGAGATAAGGCAGTGCTTCCAGTCAATTTGCTGTATTTTACAATAGATGTGCTACATTGTGTTTGACTATTCATTAGTTATTTCTGTCACCCACAACAAATAGTACAAAGGACTAATTAGAACTAATTTCTGGTACACTATACTTTGCTCTCTTTGAAATAGGACAGTACCATAATTAAATTAAAAGCACTTCTAAGGGCAAAGTGGACAGAACAGAGGATAGAATTAGAATTATGGTAACTTCAGTACAGCTGCTCAGAATCATTGTTTAACTTGTTACTTGCATCATTCCAAGCTCCTAGCCATACATTCTATCCTTCTGAAAGGAAGATAAGTAACAAGCATGTCTATTCTTTATATTTATGGTTCTTACTGGTACAATATAACAGTACTCAGCTGGGTAATACTTTTCAAATACAACTGCAGCTTTGGTTGTTACTTAAATAAGTGAATATAAGCTTTTTGGACATCAGTAGTAGTGCTTCATATTCAGTCTGATCAGACTGTTAGCTTGACTTATTAACTGCAGAGATTGCTTCAAAGTAGTGAGCTTGCACAATACACATTCCTTGCTTCTGTTATCTAGATACAAGATAACTTCAAAACATAATCATTTATTTGGCAGCAGCAGAATTATCCTCATTTAATTACCTACATACAAAAAAAAATCAATAAAAATTTCTAGTTGCTCTGTAACATTAAAACGACCTACACACAGAATAAATTAATTCAGGCAGGACTTATTACTGAAACAAGACTAGTAACCAGCTGTAACACAGCTTTCTGTGCAATACCATAGGTGGAAAGAGCCCCCTAATGGCTTCAAGTTTTTGAGAAAAGATGAAATTTCACAGCAAGTTCAAGCTGGAAAGCAAAGCAAAATGAGTTTCAAAAATGCTAAATTAGTTTTCTTGAGAAACAGTGATACAAATGAGTCAGTTTGAAGTGTTGCAAAAGGCCTGGATTAACAACATTATAGACACAAAAATAAATGCACAATCTGTAGTATATAAACTCTTAATCTTCTTGGTTTGGGGGTTTTTCAGTTATTTTTGCTTGAAACTGACAATTGACAGAAGGAGATAATTACATTGCAAATCTTCAGTATGGAAATCAATAATGCATTTCATGGGCACAAGCTTAGCAAATTTAAAGTCCAAACAATTTGATATTTTGTTGAAAAAAAAGTAATACTCCTTCTGCAAAAATAAATACCTCTTCTTAGGAATTTCGTAATTTCCTAATAAACTGTAACCTGAATGCAAAAAGATACTTATCTGGAGAAATCTGTGTCACTGCCCTACGCTAATTCTGTGATTTCAATTACAAAATTATGTCATATCTTAAAGTATAGTTAAAAAGCATAAATGTAGTAAACAAGACTTTTTAGAGAGAAAAGCATGGACAGTATGGACTGCAGAAAAGCTTTTGAATGTATGTAAAGGATTATTTCTGCAACTTAATCTGCATATGAAGCGTTCACAGACAAGTCTTAAATTTCGCAAGGAGCCAAACTGAAGTAGGCATCCAGTTGTCTTAGCTCCTTACAAAATTCTGCCTATACTTGATAGATCTAATTCTTCTGATATAGGTGTCTCCATTTCTCATTAAAATTTTCAGTCAGTTAATTGAAACTGAATGGGTGTTTATCACCATTATTCATGGTGATATTTCGACACTCCCATTCAACATATGCAGTTATCTCTTCTTGACAGATATTTCCACAACACTATTTATTGAAAAATTATGTCAATACAACAGCTCAGATTTCTTATTTTAAGTAAGTTTTGTTCATCAGTATAGTTTTTATTTCTGCTAATATTTTTATCATAGATGTGGAAGCTGTCTCTTAAGCCTTACATACTTTGTTCATGTGGTCATCCAGGCACCCCTCTCCTTCAAGTTATTGTTAGCTTTAAAAATTTATATACCCATTGCTCCCAGAATTTTTAAAGTCTTTTATCAGTTACAAATAAACATTTTGTTAACTAAAAATTTCTCTTCGTACCTGAGATTGTGACATCAAGATTTGAATATGGTGCTCTCTAGAAATTTATAGAAACACTTGGGTCAAGCAAGCTATTTTCCTCTATTTTTGGTATATTTGCCATCAGATAAGACAGATTGCAATTAGATTCTAGACTAGAAGTAATAAACTAGTTTCTTATTTGGACAATCCAATGGAAAGTTGTACTTGGATATGTGACAACCTCTTAGGTTAAGTAGACTGATGACTTTACTTCACTCAGAAGGAGCAATTACTGCAGCTGGTGTACCAAAAATTTCTGTTTAGATCAAGGAACAGAGGGTGCAGACTGAATAGGAAGGTTATACAGACTAACACCAGCAAAAAGGAATGTATTATTAATGAAGTCACTGTGCTGGATTCTTAGATGTACGCTCCCATAGGCTGTACACCTTAAGTCAACCAGCTTTCTGACTTGTACAAGCAAAAACTGGTTAATTTTTGTTTTAACACATCACATTCCACAGAAACAGCAAAACCATTTACATCACAGCTGAAGGAAATGATGTACAGAAAGTTTATGTAGAGCATAGGCAGTTGAGAGAGAGTGGTGTCACTGTCACATCAAAACAAGTAATCAGCTCATGGGATGTCTGCTTCAAACATACAGCACTGCATCACTGAACATCCTACAATACATATTTCAGGTCATAAGCCTTGATCTCTGCTTTGCAGGCAGAATGTTAGCAATAACTACAGTATCTATAAAAAGATGGCAGTCTAACGCTGTATTATTTAAGGCAGATCATGTTTGTGCAGCAGAGGTAAGCTTGCAGTCAAACGACATACTGCTTCAAACTACTGACAAGCACTGAGAAATCCTTTAGCTGAATGTTCTCTCTGCCTATCTTAAAATGAACAGTAAGGAATTAATAATGAGAGAGCTCATGTCCTGTCACAACTTCAGGCTGCTTAGCATGTATGGGACAGGTTAGATTAAAACATCACACAAGTAGTTAGAAATTGTCTTTTCTGGCTGCTTTGTTCCGATTTACCTGAAGGGTTAAGTATAATAATGCAATGCACAAACCGTGTCTTGTTCTTAATCTGCTTTAGGCGTATATAATATTAGATACATTTCATCCATGAATGAAAAAAATCTAAGTGCAATAAATGCATTCTATACATAAAATCCAAAGCTTGTATTTAACATGCAAAATACAGAAAGAATAAATTCTTTTTTTAGCTGCTCAGAAAAATCAAAGGATAATTTCCTTACCTGGAAGACGAAACTCTCTATATCATCAGTACTTCACATCAGCGAACTAAGGGGACCGGATAATTTTTGTCTTCTGTAATAAGCTGCTTCTTCAGAGATGCAGAGCATTAAGAGATGCAATTATAAGTAAGATTAACTATTCCAAGGTCCAGTCCATTGTCAGTTGTACTGGTTAAGAGCTGGTATCCTCTTGCAAATGCTAAAAGGTAGCTCAGCAAGTTGTCCACTTCATGAGCAAGATAACAGTGTTCTCAGGCACCAGCAGTCACATACTGATGTGACAGTATGTACAGTCTCCCTTGCTTTTGCTCTCTCTCACCCTGACGTTCTCTCAGCTCCGAGTCTGAGCTCCTTCTGCTGCATAATCAATCTAGCCTGTCTGAATCTAATAGGCCTCTATTTAACCAGCCAATCAATAGCACAGATTCCACTGCTGCTCCCCAGGGTCTTTTCCAGGAGTGGTGCAAACAGTAGGCGTTCGGCCAGCACTTCAACAAAGTATTTATCATTATTTTATTTCTCTTCAAGAAAAATTATTTAGGAGAGCTCAGGTTTAAAGTTATTTCTCTTCCCCCCCATGAGTGTTACATAAACACATACACTGTGCTGCATTTTTAACTGTCCTATGGGGTTTAGAATATATGCATATAAATAAAACAGAGAGCTTACCCTGAACTAGAAATTAACTAATGAACTTGGAGAGCAAGCCTCAGCATTCAGGTTCTGAAAACTCAAGTAGCAAGTTCTGTAACTTAACTTGCTAAAACAAGTGTGAAAATTGAGCATAAACAAGAAACAGGAGAATTGTGGTTCACAGACTGCATTAATAACCCCAGTTTCCTGAATCACCTTTTTTCCTACAGTTTGTATTACCTGACATGATTTTTTTTTTTTTTAGAACTTATTTGTATGGAAACAACATATATTAAGATATGTAAAGACCCAGAGACACAGTATTTACTCAGCACTGTATTTGCACCATACAGATTCTCCTGCTAAAAGAGCAATCAGAACTAACTTAAACATGAAGTTAAAGCAAATAGCTATTGTGCTTCACCAATATACTGTTTTGGACTGCATTGTGTTCCCCAGATATGCAAACAATAAAGACTATCGTAGAGCCACTAAAACAAAACTTCATGATATAAATTGTGAGGAGTATTGTTATTGAAACAGCCCCTCTTTTGGTGGAGGTGTTTGATTCATTGGTTATTTTGTTGTGGTTGTTTAGGTGAATAAAACAAAAACACATATTTTCAACCTCCTCATCCTGCTCATTTAGACTGCAGTTGTTAATTATGAACTACGTCTCTTAAGGAAATACCTAGCATACTCCTGACTCCAGAGGGTAGGTGTCTGAGACTGGTAAGGGGTGTCTCAAATGAACGTGAGGCAATCAGCATCACTGTGGGCAATTTTACATATGAAAGCATTTCTTTGGAACGGTTTGCCTTCGAAAGGGAGTGCTCAGGAGTGTTTACTGGCTGAAGGCTTGGCCTGTGAACAAATTACTCCAACATGATACAGGAGACTGGTAGATGATACCATTGTATCCTGTGAAGTCTCCCTGCTTCCTCTTATGTAGCCGAACGCAGGCAACCCTCTGTATTTTGTCCTCGTGCACAGAGACCAAAGTCTGGTCCGGGCCAAATACTGCGTACAGACACCAATACGATGTACAGCAAAATGGCATTTATTGGTAAAAGTTACAGAACTATATAGTATTTCTTATCTTTTACTAGACCGTTCCAGAAGCTCACGCGGGCTCCTGGCCAATCATATTGAATATCCTGCTGTCCACTCACTTCTGAAAAGCCATATACGGGGTAGTTATACACCTTGTTATGAAAACAAAGAAGTACAGCCTCTCCTATAGGCCAACCAATAGCAAGCAAAATGGGGAAGGGCCTTCCGCGTTACAACCTGAGTGCTTTGTTATTCGCCTAATACAACACTCTTACCTGCTGACTTAAATTTGCAAGGCCTGGAAGACGGGAACAAAAGCAGTTCCTGCTGAGATCCCAAAGCCAGAAGCTGTCACTCCAAGAAGAGCTGTCTTGACCACTCTGAACTATAAATAAGAGTTCCTACTGTTGTTGAGTCGTCAGCAGCTGAACAACACAACCTCCAATGACCCATCACTACTGAAGATCAGCGCCTGATACCAAGACATCACTGGATCCAGGAGTGGTGAATGGCTTTGCTGTGTTTATATATCTATTTATCTTCCCCATTTTCTACCTTTTTTATCTTTTTATTTTTTTTTCCACTCTTCATAAGCCATTGCCTAAAGTTGTCTCACCTGTAACACTTATTAATCGTAATCAGCCAATTAGCCAAGTTTACCTCCAAGTACTTGCTGTTAGTTGTTAAGAAAGCTCTCAAATTAATGTGCATTACTCCTCTGACTCCTGGATGACTCGATTTCACTAGTGACCCCTGCTGACTAGGGGAGGCATGACCCAGGAGAGAGAAAAAAGGTCACCTCCCTCTAAACCCATTGAGTGGGACAAGACAGTAGGTTTCCTCAATCTTCTGTCCTTCCACATCAAAGCATATTCATGTTATTAAATTGCTGTTCTATCACTTGAAAAAAAATCAGCTGCCTGCAAGTGTAACTAAAAAAAGAACATGAGTACAACGTATTTGGTGTCTCTCTATAGAGTATAGTATCTCATTCTTGGTGGTGCCCTCATGTACGACTCTAGCAGGAATTTGTTAAGTTGCTGACAATAAAGTTAAGAAAAAAAATGAAAGCTTTGATTTTCTGTTTCTTCAGTACTTGGACTCTCTCAGTCTGAGGATCTGTCAGCACTTTCATTGCTTTAAGAACTTGTGCCTTGGATCCTGCCCTGAAAACTTGAACTTGCAGTCAAACCTCTTACTCCATGGCTAAAATTGCTTTGTTGACATGTTAGCATATATCTCTAGCCCAATCTGACCAGAAACACAAGTAGATTTATTGATAATGAAAGTGAAGGAGTTTTATTGCAGTCTGGATAGTAGGGATTTCAGGTTGTCTGAGGATTTCCTGTGTAACCTCTGGAGAGTGAGCAAAATAGGTATTTTCATGCCCTGTATTGTAAAATCCCCTGTTAAACACATTTAAAGAGCCCTGTCACAGTTGGTTTGTGGTCCCCATAACATATGTGGCAACATGGTCTTCCCAGATAAACACAACCTAACTGCTAGGGCTATGAAGTCATCTATTTCATAGTATTATTCTCTTGAAAGTTCTAACCCAAGTCTGAAAAGGAAAGACAGCAGGAAGAAAAAGAGACCCACTATTAAACTGGAGTTGCAACACAAAAATATATATGATGTTTATAAACAAATATGAGATACTTCTAAGCCTATTCAGAAATACAGAGCTATAAGGAAGACAATTCTGTTTAGTATCAGTGTATACACACGTAGGGAGAGGTGATGGCAGATAACCAGTTCTAAACTACACAAAAAAGGGTGATGGTCACAATCCAGTTAAATAAAGATTTGCTTACCCATCCTAAGAATCAGGGCTCACCAAATACCCTAAAAGGAGGAATCTCCAGGCAGAGATCCTTCCCTTGTGGCAGCCAGCCCTTAAATGAAGCTTAGGAAGGGGTGGAACCTGGTTCCACCTCTTCCAGTAGCACAGGTGAATTGCTTCCACACACACTGCCAGGGCTGGTGGTACCCCTTCACCAGGTGCTCAATCACTGGTTCAGGCCCAGACTTGCAATTCCCATACAATGGGAAAGAACATATAAGGTTACACAAAAGCTGAAAACAGTGGTGTGGGAATCAAATGTTGTTTCTGCATTAAAATATAAGTGAAGTAATTTATAGCTACAGAGATTAGGTAGATGGAGTAAGTTACAGGCACAAAGACTGCAGCTCCTGTCTCTCCAGCCATCTGAAATACCTCTGAGCCTTACAAGTTAGACAAGCTAATTTTTGGTGCTGGATAGACAAGACCTGAGTAATAGAGAATTTAAGGAGAAGTTAAATAATTAACAATATACATATATAAGCTAGAAACAATTTATGTATAGCCAGCATGAAAATAAATGTTATACTTTGTCATAGACATTGCAAGAAGATCTTGCATAAATTAAACAAGTCATGACATGCCTAAGGAATTGCCTGAAGAAGGTATTGGGAAAGGCCAATTACACAATTGTATGAGAGAAGATCCATCAGTAGAAGCATTTAAGGCCTATGTAATCTTATAATAAAAACAGCACTTAGGATGGATGGTGTTCTGCACTTGGCCAGGGTAATAAAGAACAAACTTCCTTCTGGATATCAATAAGATAGACTTGACAGCAAATGCTACAATGAAATAACTGTTTTTTTAGAATATAAACTAAAAAGAGGAACAAAGATGGTGTAATGCAATGGAAAGCACAACAAGACAACAGAGCAGCAAGGCCCCACAGTGAGCGAGGAGCCACTCAGACACAACAGCAGCAGGCACAGAAAGAAACTGCTTACCTTCAGAAGACCTATAAGGTCTATATGAGATGCCCTCACCTCCACTGCCAACCTTTAAATGAAGTCTGGGAAGGGGTGGATCCTAGCTCCACCCCTTCTGGTCACTCAGGCTCATTGCATGCACCTGAGCTCCCCTGGCTTGGCCCTGCCTTCCCAGCAGGTGCTCAATCACTACTTCAAGCTGTAACTCAGCATTTCCACTACAGAATCTTGTATCACTTCAAGAACCCTTCTTGCAGCATCAAATGATCCCTGGATGAATTTTACTGCAGCACACTGTGCATAGTCCATCCATGGAGAGGTTTCTCACTCCTTCACATAACATTGTGCCGTTTATGTATCAAATAGAATTGCATACCATTCCTTGACAAGCTAGGCATTGTCTCTATCATAACACCCACTAACACACAGCATGGTCTGGCAGAGCATGCTACAGAAGGTTCCCTTCCAGCAGCTACCTGCGCTGACCTATGGGCTGCTAAGGCCCTAAGCACAAGCCCAGAAACATAGATGTGATCAATCCAAGTACCTAGCTCCTTGAATGCTGTATCTGCCACAAGACTGCTAGAACAAATAGAAGAAGTGCTGTAACAGGAGGCTGAGAGAAAGGAGTTCACTTTCCAAACACCCTTTTGAAATCTTCCCCCATAACAAAGTCCTTTGTTCTGCATCTAATGTAACATAGCTCATTTGAGGCCATAAACTAAGCAGTAGCTACACTTAAGATACCATAGCAATCAGAAAGATCAATATGATGGAAAGAGCATTACAAAAGAGGTGGAAAGACCAGCACAATAGAAAGGTGCTATAAAGGAAGCGAAGTAGATTGCTCACCTGTATCAGAAGATTCAGGCTTGGAGGGAAAAGCTCCAAGGAAGAATCCTTCCTCAGTGGCAGTCAGCCCTTAAATGAGGCCTAAGAGGGGTGGATTCAGGCTCCACCACCCCTTCAGGTCACACAGTGAATTGCCTTCACCTGTGCTCCCAGGGCTGACTGGGTCTTTCCTCCACGTGCTCAATCAGTGGTTCAGGCTGTGACCCAGCAGTTCCCATACAGATACAAATACAAAATCACACCTTGTGCAATGATTCAGAGTTTGATTTTTGCTTTCTAGTTAAAAGCAAGACTGTCAGAATGACCTGATTAAAGTCAGGATGAATGTTTAAATCTCAAGAGCTGGCCTTTTATGCAAACAGTCACTCAAATAACACTTACTGGAATTTTAATTGTGCTTTGGAAATTTAAATGCTAGCATGTAGTCAAAAAACAGACAAGCTTTAAATGCTCTGTGCTCTGTACTAGAGCACATTCATAATGAATATATAGAGAAAACACTTCCGTGGACACCATGTCTGCAGTGGAGCATGACAGTGCTTTAGGAATACATAGGTACAATGTATCACAGCGAGATGCTTTCAGACTGCACAAATTTATTTTTTTCTAGATCATATAAGCAGTATCCAGATAAAGAGATGCTTAGTATTTCATGTTAAATATTAGGACCAGTGTTCAAGCTTGAAATGCTGAGCTAAAGAAAGTCAAAATGGTTTAGAACACAAGGCTTTATGAAGATACTCTAGTACGAAAGCCTGGCCTGCTCTGTTCCGAGATGGAAGCAAAACTTTGGTTGCATATAATGTATGGGTACTGGTAGCAGTGAAATGTAAGTTCAGCCTGCCATTTAAACTACTGTGTCCACTGTACACAGAAAAAATAACCTTTATTCACTTTACTAAACACAGATCCTTATTTTGTCCATAAACTTAATCACAAAATTACTAATCACCAGCTTCATCTTCCCTATCCTCTTTAAAGCTGACACCATAAATAACAGAAAACTAATAAAATTTATAGTCATTAACATGCCTACAATATAGGAAACTATCTCCGGAATGAATAACTTTTTACATAGTATTGGAGAGGTTGTTGAAAAAAAAGAACACAATGGATAAAAGCTGCATTAATGAGCATGGAGAAGTACATAATATATATCATTAATTTAATACTTAAAGCCCAAACAGAGACTTCGCAGCTAAATAAGATATAACAGAAACTTCTGAGATAAAAATAGCGGTTTTAAAGGAAGAATTATTTCCCTCAAATGAATAGTATCAGTATTTTTTTTTGGGGGGGGGGGGGGGGGGAAGAGAGAGAGGAACAAGCAAACAAAAAAACATTTAAACCTTAAATTTAAAGAACAGTTTTAGACTATTTATGAAATACTAGATTAGATTTTTATTTTTATTCAGTTGAGGGAAAAATAAGGTGCAGTGACATCATAGAACATTCCTGCTTTTGAGTACGGTATTTAGAATTTACTAGAAGTGTTTCTCAACAAGCAACTGCTCCTCACCATTTCAAACTGAATTAAGAAAGAGAAAACATATGTACTTCTGCCCAATTCCAACAATTACCTAGTGTAGCAATCAGAAGGACCAAAGCAATAGAAAGAGCATTACAAAACAGGTAGAAAAACCAGGACAATAACAAGGTACTACAAGGGAAAGGAAGTAAATTGCTCACCCTATCAGATGATTCTGGGTTCACAAAGAAAGGCTTCACCAAGGAGGAATCTCCAGAAAAAAATCCTTCCTCAGGGCAGTCAGCCCTTAAATGAGGCCTAAGAGGGGTGGAGCCAGGCTTCTCGTCACATAGGTGAATTGCCTTCACCTGTGCTCCCAGGGCTGACTAGGTCTTTCCTCCAGGTGCTCAATCAGTGGTTCAGGCCATGACTCAGCAGTTCCCATACACCTAGGTATAGTTCTTCTGTAACTATGTAATCAAAGGAAAGCTAGAATATACATCTCTGTAAAACTAAATCTTGTAAACATCTAAGGATGGAAACAGCAGATGATACCTATTCATTGGTGTGCCGTTGATGGATTCTCTCATGATAAAAATGAAAATAAATGTAAGGGATTTACATTTTGTACATCTTTCTCTAGAAAGAATGAATTAAATGGTCTTCCTATGCTGAACCTAAACAGGGGTTTTATTTTCTGGACTATTGCTGAGCGGCATTTCAGTCATAAGGGTATTAATCAAATTTCAAATCCTTAACACATTCGTAAAATACTCAGGCTATATGCTTAAAACTGTGAACTGCATCCTCAGATGTGTAATATAAATATAGAAACCTAAAACACGATTTATATTTGAATTGATATATAGAAAATAAGTATTTTTCTATGGATACTATTTTTAAAAGATATTTAATTATTATTATAGTTGAAGGCAAATACTGAATGTAGATTTCATTAACTTCATTCTTCCTTAAAAAGCTCCTTGGCTTGGGAAAGAATACAAGATACTTACTATGAGCAACAAATGAAATAACAATATATCGTTTCTTGTGTTCTATACAGTATTTCTAATTATTTCACATAGAATATATAAAAACATTGCAAGTTTGGTTAGCAGCTTTTTTTCTGTTTCAAGATCTAGAGGGTCATGTTTGATTTTTGTTTGTTTGTTTTCTTTTCTGTAAACATTCTGGAGAATACAAGAAGCTAACTTTCTATTTACTAAAGACTGTGAGTTCAGCCACCAAAGTTATGTATACAAGCCTGCTATCATAGAATATGTGTCCATAAAATACAATATACCTTATTTTCTGTCTGAATAATGCTTAGGTGTGCTTCAGGATGAATATGCTATAAAAAGTAAAACCAAAATATTTGAAATTATTTATTATTATCACTGTTAAAGTTTACTGCACTATGATATGGCATTCTCAGTCACATAATCTCACTAGAAAATTAAGCGATACTGTATTGGTGAGGGCAGACAAGGTAAGAAAACAAATTATGTATTATTATATTTACATTTCTTGTACATTTCTACATGTATTTACACTGCATTTCTAGGACTACGTTTACCTTCTGCTTCATGTAAAGATTAGAATCATCCATTCCAAATTTAGAAAACCTGTTTATCCTGGAATTTACCAGATGGCCTTAAAGCGTGTATTTTCCTATAGAATATTTAACAGAGTAGGAATTCAGCTTTGTCACAGGCTTCAGAACTTTCAAAGGGCTACATTGCTGTGAGCAAATGAAGTAGTGTGTGTTATCTTCAGGGCCTGAAGTGGAAAAGTTGACATCCATATAGCTGGATCTTTTTGTTCCCCAAAACACCATGTCTTTGTCCGTGATAATTTCAAAATTGTGCCTAAACCTTTTTTGGAAAAATTGACCTAGGTCAAAACATACATTTAGACACATAGAAATGCAAGGAAATTATTGGATCAATTCATGCAAATTTCCTCTGAGTTTCAATACAATACAGCTATACTTCTCAGAGGGCTTTTTTTTTTTTCCTTCAGTAAACATAATAAATGGGATCTTTTTTAATGAAAAAAAAAATATTACTCTAAAGACTCTAGCTTCACAAAAATATATATATATTTGTACAGAAAGACAATTGTTATTGAAAGAAGTTTCTGTTCTGCAAAATCTGCAAGTGAGTTCAGTAACACAAATACATTTACACACAGTTGAGACAGCTGTATGCATAGTTGTAAATAGCATTATGACTCAAAACCCCTGACTGGAAATCCCTGTTTTGTAGCTGTTTCATTTTTGTTTTGTTTTTAAGTTCAGAAACTTGCTACCAGCAAAAAGAATGTACTTTTTCCCCAGCACTAATCTTTGCCCCATATCCTATCACAACGTGTCTGTACTCTACAGCCTCTTAAGTCTCCACATCTCAAGGGCTCCGCTTTCGTTTCAAGCTTACATTTCTCTATCCTACTTCATTAATGGTATGGTCATAAGTGTCTGATTCTAAACAATTTAACTATTTGTTGCTGCTATTTTTACAAAATTAAGATTGCATTATATAAAGATAAGCCAAAGAAATTAGCTGTAACCACCTGGTCAAAGGAACTATTATTGCTAAACAAGTTGAAACAAATCCCAGGTTCAGGTAAAGCAGGCCTGACAAACCTCACTTTCTGAAAACTGCAAAATAAAATGAATGAGTTGTGCTGTCCTTGTGTTACATTGCAGCTGTTTTTAAAGTTACTGTCATTGTTTCTTCTGTAGTATGTACAATACGTAAATTTCAGAAGAAAATACATATAGAGGCAAGTATTGCTCTAATTTTCCTTTTTTTTTTTTTTATTATGACTAATGGTGAAGTATTAACATTTAGAAACCTACACATTGCATGATATCATGTTAAATTACAAGAGAAAATATTAAATTATAAATACATTTGTAACTGAAAATAGAGTTACCGTAAAATGAGGAGAAAAATGTAATTAATTTTATAGCACAAATAGTATCTCTAACCAAACTTCTATAAAATATATACTGCAATTTGTATTTGAATTAAGGCCACAGAATTTGACCTATGTACCCATAGCAGAAATGCTAAGTCAGAGCTTGAAGCAGTGATTGAGCATCTGGTGGGAAGGCAGGGCCAGTCTAGGGGAGCTCAGGTGCATGCAATGTGCCTGAGTGACCAGAAGGGGTGGAGCTAGGATCCACGCGTTCCCAGACTTCATTTAAAGGTTGGCAGTGGAGGGAAGGGTTTCTTGCTGGAGATTCCTGTGTACTTGAGGCCTGCTGAAGGTGAGCAGATTCTTTCCTTCATTTATGTGTCTATGGCTGTTGCATTTGCTGTAGTGTAGGCCTTTGCTACTTTGCTGTTGTTGTTTTGCTTTCTGTTATGTTAGTGTTACTATACCCAAGTTATGGTCCCTTTAATTTTGCCAATAGGAAAAAAGCAGTTAGAAAAAGATATACAACGCATTTGATTTCCTGGCTATATGGTTAGTGCTGGCACAGGAGTTTTGTTGTTGCTATAGGTCTTTCTATGAAGATTATAACCTGTTAGAAAAGGATAGAATCTATCTGTCTAGAATAGGTGGGGAGACCTTTAGCAACAGGCTGGCTGAACTAGTGAGTTGGACTTTAAAGAGAAGGATGTTGGTGGTGTGGTCTAAAAAGGCAGTAGTCATGCTATTGCAACCAACTAGGAAATAAATCAGGCCAACTAGAACACTAACAAATGTTCCTTAGCAGCCTGTTATGATAAGAACTAGGAGGCCAGCTACATCAAGAGTATACATAACCATAACAGATCTCCATGCGTTCTTCTAGGGAAAGCTACGTTTTCTGCTCCCTTTTCTTTTCTGAAGTGTCTCTGTATGCAGACAACATGGGCAATAAATGGGAAGAATTAAGGATCTGTTTGTGGTTGTAGATGCATGATCTCATTGCAATGACAGAGACACAGTGGGAGATTTCACAAGACTAGAATGCTGTCATGAATGGTTATGTCCTTCTTAAGAAAGACAGGCCAGCAAAGTTGATCTTTATGTGAGAGAGCAACTGGAGTGCCTAGGGATGAGTGAGTGGTGAGTTTATGGGTAAGAATTAAGAGGCAAGATAACATGGGTGACGCTGTTTTGAGTGTTTACAACAGGCCATTGGATCAGGAAAAGGAAATTGTTGAAGCCTTCTACAAACAGCTAAAAGTAGTCTCATGATCACAGGCGCTGGTTCTCACAGGAGGGCTTCAACTATCCTGATATTTGCTGGAAAAGGAACAGTCAGGCACATACAGTCCAGGAGATTCTTGCAGTGCATTGAAGATAACTTTCTGACACAGGTGGTGGAGGAGCTAACAAAGAAGTATGCTGCTGGACCTTGTCCTTAGAAATAAAGAAGGGCTGACTGGGAATGTGAAGGCTGGGGCAGCCTGTGATGTAGTAACCATGACATAATGGAGTTCAGGATCTCCTGTGGAAGAAATGAGGTTGTAAGTAGGACTGCAGTCCTGCATTTCAGGAGAGCCAAGTTTTACCTCTTCAAGAACCTACTTGGAGGTATCCCATGGGCTAGAACATTGGAAGATAAGGGGATCCAAGAGATGGTTGACATTCAAACACTGCTTCCTCCAAGTTCAAGATCGGTGCATCACTGTGAGTAGGAAATCAGACAAAAGTGACAAGAGATCTGCCCAGGTGAACCAGGAAAACTGAAAGACACTGGGAAGCCAGAGTTACTGAATTCCTTCTTTACTTCAGTTTTTCTTGCTAATAATCATGGACTCTGGAGATAAGAGAGAGAATCTATGGAAATGAAGATTTCACCTTGGTTGAGGAGGATCTGGTCTGAGATCATCTAGGTAAACTCAACTCACACAAATCCATGGGCTGCAACGGATACACCCAGAAATGCTGAGGGAGCTGGCAGAAATGATTTCCAGGCTGTTCTCGTTCATCTCTTGAAGGTCATGGAGAAAGGGAAAGGTGCTTGAGGACTGGAGGAAAGCCATTGTCATTTCAGTGTTGGAAAAAAAAAAAGAGGACCTGTGAAACTAGAAGGTAGTCAGCCTCAAATCTGTCCCTGGGAATGTAAAAGAACATTTTATTCTAGATGTAATCTCCCAGTTGGAGGAAGAAAAGAAGGTTATCAGAAGTAGACAACATGGATTCACAGTGGGGCAATCATACTTGATTGATCTGGTAATAACATGCCATGACTGGCTGGGTAGATGAGCGAACAGCAGTGGATGTTGCTTACCTTGAATTCAGCAAGGCTTTTAACACTGTCTCCCATAACATCCTTATAATGAAGCTTAGAAAACTGTAGGAAAAATTAGTGGGCAGTGTGCGATAGAGAACTGGCTGACTTGCAGAGATTGGTGGGTTGTAATCAGCAGGGCAGTCTAGCTGCAGGCCTGTAGCTAGTTGGAGACCCGGGGTGAGTACTGGGTCTATTCTTGTTCAACATCTTCATCAATGACCTGGACAAAGGGATAGAATGTACTCTCAGCTACTTTGCTGATGATATGAAGCTGTGAGGAATGGTTGACATGCCAGAGGGTTGTGCTGCCTTCTAGTGAGACCTAGACAGGCTAGAGAGTGTGACAGAGAAACCTTTTGAGGTTTAACAAGGGAAATTGTAGAGTCTTACACATGGGTAGGAATAATCTCATGCATGGGTACAGGTTAGGGGCTGACCTGCTGGAGGGGAGCTCTGCAGAGAAGGACCCGAGTGTCCTGATGGACAATAGGTTGGCCGTGAGCTAGAGTTGTGCTTATATGGCCAAGAAAGGTCAATGGTATCCTGAAGTGTATTTAAAAAAAAAAAAAAAACACTGCTATCATATTGACTATCCTCCCCCTCTTTTCTGCCCTAGTGAGGCCACATCTGGAGTATTGTGTGAGTTCTCCACTGGAAGATGGGGTACTACTAGAGAGAGTCTAGTCGAGGGCCACAAAGATGATTAGCAGCCTAGAGCATCTCCTGTACAAATAAAGGCTGAGAGACCTGGCACTGCTCAGCCTGGAGAAGTCTGAGAAGAGATCTCATCAATGTTTCTAAATACCTAAAGTAAAGAGGGTGAAGTCAGGCTCTTTTCAGTGGCACCCAGTGATAGAACAAGTGGCAATGGGCAGAAACTGGAACATACAAAAATCCTTATGGACATACAGATCCTCCTAGAAGACATGTTAAAGCACATACGTGACAAGGAAGTGATCCGAGACAGCCAGCATGGCTTCACCAAGGGCAGATCTTGCCTGACCAATCTGGTGGCCTTCTACGATGAAGTGATGGCATCGGTGGATGGGAGGAGGGCAATGGATGTCATCTACCTGGACTTCTCCAAAGCCTTTTACAGGGTCTCTCATCACATCCTTCTCTCCAAATTGGAGAGGTATGGATTTGAAGGATGGACTGTTCAGTGAGTTTAGAACTGGTTGGCTGGTCGCAGCCAAAGGGTTGTGATCAATGGTTCTATGTCAGGGTGGAGGCCGGTCACGAGTGGTGTCCCCCAAGGCTCAGTCCTGGGACCGGTGCTCTTCAATGTCTTCATCAATGACATAGATAATGGAATCAAGTGTACCCTCAGCAAGTTTGCAGATGACACCAAGCTGAGCGGTACAGTTGATACATTGCAAGGAAGGGAAGCCATCCAGAGGGACCTGGACAGGCTGGACAAGTGGGCCCACGAGAACCTAATGAGGTTCAACAAGGCCAAATGCAAGGTGCTGCACTTGGGCCGGGGCAATCCCAGGTATTTATACAACCTGGGCAAAGAACTCCTCGAGAGTAGCCCTGCAGAGATGGACTTGGGGGTCCTGGTGGATGAGAAGCTGGACATGAGCCAGCAGTGTGCGCTGGTGGCCCTCAGGGCCAACTGTGTTCTGGGCTGCATTAAAAGAGGAGTGGTCAGCAGGGAGAGGGAGGTGGTGGTCCCCCTCTACTC